>NW_006791304.1:0-3518 GCF_000442215.2 Lipotes vexillifer | reverse complement strand
GGGAGGGAGGGAGACAAAGAGGGAAGAGATATGGGAACATATGTATATGTTGATTTGATTCACTCTGTTATAAAGCAGAAACTAACACACCATTGTAAAGCAATTATACCCCAATAAAGATGTTAAAAATAATAATAAAATAAAATAAAGTACAAGTTACAAAATCAGCCTCTGATAAACTCTCCGAACCAAGGTATTCATCAACAAAAAATACTAGGAGTGATCTCACAATAATATTATGAGGTTTACATAATAAAATGATAAAAATAATCTATGCAAAGCCCTTAGCACAGGACTTGGTACAGTGGGAGGTCTAAATGTCAGCTATCAACACTGTTAGTGCATGGTCAGCCTGGGAGAACAAAATCTGGGAGCTCTCCTTGGTACTCATCCGAATGGTTACAGAAAATTCCAAGAGACTAAATAACATGGTTGAAGTTCAAAATATGTTTCAGCTTAGTTTGAGATAACCACTGATGCTAGAAAATCATAATCTGTACAAAAAGATGCAAGAGATAGGATTAAGTGGGAAGGTAGATCAATTATAACAATTTCTTCCTATTTACTTAAGTATCTCCATTTTATTCTATCAAACGTATCTGGAATGTTGACAGAAGTTTATAGTTCTCAGTGGTGGCATCGGCAAGATGGCTGATAGCTCTGCACTTCTTACAGCTTCTATTGCCTGAGTTGAAACAAGAAATCTTAAATTTTTATTACATGTGCATAGGCTTATGTCTTTTTTCAAAGGACAATTTTAGAACATTAACTTGAAATATTTAAATATAAAAGCTGATAAAGGCAGTTTGACTATTTCAGAATTGTTATACAGATAAAAATGAAAACTTTGTTTTATGGTAGGAAGCAAATAGAAAGATAATCTTTTGTTTTAGCGTTCAGTCAAATAGGAAGGAAATGAGTTTTCGTTGTTTAAGAATAAAATGCTCACAAGGAAGGGGAAATACTTGTTTCTACTGGATATTCAACCTGTACAAATATACATTTAAATAGCTACTTTCCCGGGTATCCAGTCCTTGAAATATCCATTTAAATAGCCTTTGGCTATGACTACCTGGATTTTAAAATAGTTCTGTTTTCAGTGTCAAACATTTGATGTCCATTTGCTACACTTAAAAACAAAAGGTTGGGCAATGTTGTGTCTTTTGAGATACAGTAACATGACAGAAAGTGACAAATGGGGGAATGTGTCACAATGAAGCATGATATATTATAGCAGAGTGATATGCTGATACTCAAAGAATCCATAATATGCATCTTTCTTTTTATTTGCTGCTACAGCAGAGGAGATTATTCTTATAGATTAAGGGACTACTGTCACAATTTAGGTAACAAAGTAAATATATTTCACCACATTAATATTTCTCTGTAAGACTGGCATGTGCTTTTTCTGTACTTCCTTTCTATTAATTTCAGAGTAGCAGAAGATGCCTTTATAAATAGAATTCTATTCCTTATGCCTGATTTATCCAGTAGTAATACAATATTCTGAGTTTGAATTCTAAGTCAAGAAAAAAAGACTGATGCCAACAATGGACAAAGTGTGACTGAAAAAGAAGAATATGTCTAAATACAGTAGTATTTTGATAATCTCAAAGAGGATTCCTTATAGAAAAATACAACAATGCACAAAAATCCCTAATTTTAAACAGAAAATTGTCTAGATCATTAAAACACATTTTAAACAAAAATTTTATTGTCTTTTCATGTATCCATTGTAGATTTAATGGATCTCATATGTTGTTATTTGTTCCAAATAATAGCAACCAGTAATATCTGTAACATTCAGCAAAGATGGCTTAACATAGGCTTTTTAATCTACAACTAAGAACTCTTGGATTTTTTTTTTCTAGAGAGGTGTGCATGTTGCTTAGTTTCTCAGAAAATCACTGAGGTGCTTTTTGAAATCAAAGCAAACTAAAATCTGGGTTATCAGACATTAGTGATCATGATATATATAAATGCTAAAATAGTATGCATGGTGAATACAAATGGAATATTAATGTAAGTTGAAAAGAGGCAGTGATTTTATACTAAAAGCAAAGATTTTTTTCTTTCCATCGTAACTCTTTCTTTTTTCTTTATTTCTTTCATTCTTTCCTCTTATTTATCATCAGAAAGGGAAACCCACTGGCCAATTAGCACAGTACCATCTCAAAAACATTAGAGTGTGGCTTAAAATCAAAGTCTGTTTTGTATACAAAACAGTTCAGTCATACAAGGGAATTTAAATAATCATCCTGAGGGAATCTGCTACTAAGTATTATTGGATACAACTTTGCCAGACATGGTGATTCATGTATGTGAAGTTGATTCTTTTTTTTCTTACCTATTTACATTAATCCCTATATTAGGTAGTTTATTACAATAGAATAGCATATAAACTTTAACAAGTCAGAAAATACAAATAACTCATTCATGAAGCAATCACATGAGTTATTCCATTTCTCTTCACATGTACAAATTAGTAATAGAAGAGCCATTAACTCTCTCTTCTGTGTAACTCATACTCATAATTAAACATTTTTAATACTTCTCTGAGGCATAGGAATATCAGTCTAAAATAAAAATTATTTGGTATTATGAGCATTGTTGTAAGTGTGAAACTCAACTTTTTGCACGTGATAAATAAGATTTTTTAAAATGCCAAATGAAATGTTTGACATTTAGTAAGGAGAATATTTAGTCATAGAAAATACTTCTTTTTTGAGGTGAAATGCCATTCTTCTCCATTAGCAGAGTGTAAAACATTAACTATACAGAATGTTAGTTTTTGCAGAGAGGAAAGGCACGTGATTTTATATGTTATCTTAGAGATGACTCTTTTCCTAGCAAAAGTCTATTGACCACACATTCCCTTAGATACAAAATCAAAACTATTTCAGAATTATTGAAAACTTGGGGATAGATATACTTAATGAATGGTGAAGATTGTGAATCATAGTATCACATTACAAAAATGAAGGTTCAAAATATTCTAACAATTATTATCTTCCAGGATACAATTCATATATAGAAATGTATAATTTGTTTCAGAGAATGTTAATGTTCCCAGTTATATAAAAAGTTAAATTGTTACAGCTTTATTTTGTAACCATGAATATCTTATTTTAAAAACATAACAAAGCTTTTAATGTTTGGTGGAACATTATGATCATCATCATAAATACTTCCATTTCCATAGACACACTATGTCTGAATCACTTGACATTAACATTAACAATAATTTCAGTAGATATGGGTAATACAACGATATCTACTCCGTAGAAAAATGCACTTTATTACGTGAAATAAAAGGATAAAGAAAAAAATAAAATAAAGCTATTTATTCTCTATGTATTTAGATTTTGTGTTTAAATTTGCTTTATTCAGTCTCCAGATTAATTTCAAACTAAGACTTGCCATTAAAACAGTAGCATCCTAATAAAAAAGTAGTACATATAGAGTGAAGTAAGTCAGAAAGAGAAAGACAAATACCGTATGCTAACACATATATATGG
>NW_006791303.1:0-1261 GCF_000442215.2 Lipotes vexillifer | reverse complement strand
GCGGCTGGGCCCATGAGCCATGGCCACTGAGCCTGCGCGTCCGGAGCCTGTGCTCCACAACAGAGAGGCCACAACAGTGAGAGGCCCGCGTACCGCAAAAAAAACAAAAAAAAAAACAAAAAAAAACTATGGACTTTAGTTAATAATAATGTCTCAGTACTGGCATATCAATTGTAACAAAGGTACCAACCAATGCAAGGTGTTAATAATAGGGAAGGGGGGAAATATATGGGAACTCTCTATAATTTCTGCTCAGTTTTTCTGTAAACTTAAAACTGCTCTAAAAAGTAAAGTTTACTAATTAAAAAAAAACACTTTTCTATATTTTTTTCTGACAGTACAGTAGCCTTAACAAAATGGCTACAACAAAGTTACTATCTTCTGGTGTGTTTTTGCCAGTGACAGGACAATTATTTTAAAAGTTAATTTTTTTAATTTAACAATTAAATTATACATATTTAAACTTCCACTTTTTAACTATGTTGAAGGTAAAACTTTTGAATTGTTATAATATTATAAGATGAACACAGAAAAATTTTTAAATATAATTTGAAATGTTTCTCATACCTGAGGAATTATTCATACCAAAGGACAAATAAACTAATAATTTAACTACCACTCTACAATTTCCCCAAATATACTGTGATTATACAAATTGATATTACGAGGGAGGGAAAATTGGTTCCATGCTCAAATGAGTTTGGGATGTGCTGGGTTAAAAAAATTTTAAGTTATTTATTTGCTGCAGGACTACTGAGATATTTTGGAATGCTAGTACTTACTGGGGATTTCCAGAAGAGGAATACAATACGTAGAAATTACCAGAAAATATGACCATGATACTTCTTCTACACAGTCATCTACATAGAGTAGTATTCTGCAGAACATGCTTGGGGAAGCACTGACAAAGAAGAATACCAAATGCAGATACAAGGAAAATCTCAGTTTCACAAAGAACTAAGTACAGAGCATATAAGTAATTTTGTTTAAAAGGTATATTTCAGCTTGATCTAAGAGCAAGAAAAGCCCCCAAATGAAGGTTTCATCCAATCAGCAAACGTTTGATGAATGTATGCTATGTGTACATCATGACAGTATAAAGGCCAGGATACACATAAGAAACTGCAAACAGGTCATCCTGGCTAAAGTATCATACATAGTGAAGGACAAGAGTAGATCAAAATACTTGACTAAATAGAAAAGGGTTTAAAATATAGGACAGTTTTGACTCTGTAGCAGTCGCTAATTTTTTTTTTTTTTT
>NW_006791302.1:0-246 GCF_000442215.2 Lipotes vexillifer | reverse complement strand
GTCCTGCAGGCTTCCTACCACCTTTAGATGTGCTCACAAGAGCACATCTAAAATCCATTCCTCCGACTCCATGTCAACCAGCTCTGTAGTGTGCACTGATCTTCTATCCATCCAGGCAACAACTTTCACTGCCTTTGGTGGGGCCTCAGTGATTCCTAACAATCACCTCTCCCTGTTTTCCAACTATGCCCCTCCAGCTCCCATCCAGCTGCCCCTCGTGGCTGGTCAGGAAAAATGTGGTTACAG
>NW_006791301.1:0-2403 GCF_000442215.2 Lipotes vexillifer | reverse complement strand
CCCCCCGTCTCTGCCGGACCCCTGCGTGCTGGCAGAGGTTTGCTTGCAGGTGAGTGTGAGCTGAGCCCGCTCGTGTGGGGGCTCACTTACACGTGGACCCAGCATAGTGTGCATGGCCTGGGCAGACGGGAATCCCTGTGCTCCTGGTACACAGCTGCCCATCTGTCCACCGAAGGCTGGGGACACGTGAAGGGCTGGTGGTGAGGGCGGACTTCCTCAGATGCACAGAGCCCAGGTCGTTGCGGTTAAAAGGTAAGGATGCTGTGCCCCTCAGTGCTGAGGGACAGGGAGGAGTCAGGAAAGGGCTGTGACGCGGTGAGCAGCAGCATGTAGCATCACCTCAGATGATTCCACACCCCTGTCCCTGGGCCCCGAGGCAGGGCAGGACCAGCTCCAGCTCCCACCCAGGCACCGCAGAGGTCGGCCGCCCTGTCCCTGCAGGAGGCTGTGCTCATTTAGTCACAGGCCCACCAGGGGCTCTGCTGAGCGCTTCGGGGCACTGGCAGCTGCCACCTGTGCCTGCAAGTGCCAGATGGTTCTATAAAACGCTAAGTGAAGGCAATCAGCAAATCACAGCGGCCGCTCTGTCCAGGGACAGGATGCACCCGACTCATCAGCAGAGAAGGGGCACTTAGACTTCCTTTCATCTCTCTGATGAGTTACAGGCGAGCCGCTGCTGCCGGGAGAGGGCTGTGTGTCAGATCCCTGTAGGGAGATATCGGGGGCAGGTGGGCCCCGACTGGTTAGGGTGGTCACAAGAGGCCAGATCTGGAGGACGTGGATGTGCCCCTGTGGGGAGTGGAGCTGGGCCATCCAGGAAGATACACAAGACGGCGTCTCGGAGTTCAAAGAGACGGAGTGGGAACTCCCCGGTCAGCCCTGGCCCGTGGGCCTCCACCGCTGGGTGAATTACTCCTAATGGTAGGGACTCCAGATGACACATGAACCTGCAGCGCTGACACAAAAGCCAAGCAAAGAACATGTTTCAAAGCGAGGAAGCGACCACTTCAGGTTGGGGTGGGTTAAGAAGGGGAAAGGCAAGAAGTGAAGACAGCTGGTGGGAGAAGGTCGCTGTGCAGAGAGGGAGCTCTGGGGGAACTCTCTCTAAGAAGGAGCCCCCGGAGCGCATCTGTGTGCGCCTGAGGATGACCCGCCAAGAGGGGGCCCTCTCAGGGTCACAGAGTAACTTTACAGGATGCAGACCTGATGGTACCCTCACACTCGTGTTCCTCTGCTGTGTAACAAAGTACCACAAGCTTTGCAGCTTAAACAATGCCCATTCATTAGCTCAGTTTCTGTGGGTCAGCAGGGCACAGCATGACTGGCTTCTCTGCTTAGGGTCTTACAAGGCTGCAGTCAAGGTGTCATCCAGGGCCCTGTTCTCATCTGGAGGCTCTTGGGAGGAATCTGCTTCGAAGCTCGTTCTGCCTGTTGGCAGAAGTCAGCTCCTGGCGGTTGTAGGGCTGACATCCCATTTTCTTGGGGCTCTTGGCCAGGGGTAACTCCTAGAGGCCTCTAGAACTCCTCCTGCACAGACTTTCCTGGTCCTCAAAGCAGCAAACACCTCCCTCTTATCACATCCCTTCCCTGCTTCAAATCTCTTTCCAGAAAGAGCCCAGTCCTTTTTAAGGGCTCACCTAAGTCCGCCAGGTCTACCCAGAATCATCTAATCCTAAGATCAGCTCTTTGGGACTTTAATTACATCTGCAGAATTCCCTCACAGCAGCACCTGGATGACTGAATAACTTGGGAGGTGTGTGTATCCTAAGGGCCCAAAATCTCGGAGGCCATTTTAGAGCTCTGCCTACCACACCTCATTACCTAAGACCTTCCAGTGACTCCGGCTGTCTGTGTCCAAGCTCCTTCGCAAGTGTGTGATCTGACGCCTGCCTGCTTCTCCACCCTCGCCCTATCACATGCCCCCTCCCACCCTGAGCCACACCAGGCCGCCCGCCCTCTCTGTGCCTCTGGGGCTTCAGTGCTGCTGCTACCTCTGACCTCACACCACCAAAGCCCACGTCCCAGGCACTCACAGCACTGTGCCTCTTCCCTGTCTATAAAATTTGTTTATTTTTTGGTTCTTGTGAGCCCTGATTCCGTTCTATCAGAGAACACATCACTGCTTTGTTTCTTATGTGCCTGCCTCTCCTTCCCCTGCTTCACCCTCCTCTGCCTGCAGGAGAGACCCTTGGAGGGGGGCAGGGGTCATGACTTACCCAGCTGTACGACTCTGGTGACTTTGTTCCTTCTAAATGATCCCTCAGTGATCTCAGCCGCACTTCTCTCTGCCCACTGGACCTCTCCCCCGAATATCAGGCTAGAGCCTTAAAACACACCATGTCTTCAGGCTTCCCTGGTGGCGCAGTGGTTGAGAGTCCGCCTGCCGATGCAGGGGACACGGGT
>NW_006791300.1:0-247 GCF_000442215.2 Lipotes vexillifer | reverse complement strand
CTGAGCCTGTGCGTCCGGAGCCTGTGCTCCGCAACGGGGGAGGCCACAACAGTGAGAGGCCCAGGTACTGCAAAAAAAAAAAAGAAAGCAGATCAGTCCTTGCCTTTGTTTCAGGGTGTATGTGAAGGGGTGTGGAGGTGAGAGCGAATTTTATTGTAAGGATCATGAGTAAAATCATGTGGACAGGGCTTCCCTCGTGGCACAGTGATTGAGAGTCCGCCTGCCGATGCAGGGGACACGGGTTCGT
>NW_006791299.1:0-1095 GCF_000442215.2 Lipotes vexillifer | reverse complement strand
CCTTTTTTTTTTTTTTTTTTTTTTTTTTTTTTTTTTTTGCGTCACGCGGGCCTCTCCCGTTGCGGAGCATAGGCTCAGCGGCCATGGCTCACGGGACCAGCTGCTCCGCGGCATGTGGGATCTTCCCAGACCGGGGCACGAACCTGTGTAACCCTGCATCGGCAGGCGGACTCTCAACCACTGCGCCACCAGGGAAGCCCTGATCCTTCATTTTACACAGGAAGAAAAGGAGCTGAATTTCCTGGTGCCACATACATAGTTGGTGGCACAAATATGTCGAGAACCCGGGCAGCCTCACAGCATTCCCAGTGCTTCTGGAGCCAGCCCACTTGTCCTCATTTCCAAGATGGAAGAAAAGTTCTTTTTCTTCAGGAATTTATACCTGTCACGGGGAAATAATGAACTATCTGTCAATGAACCTCATCTACTTTCCTTGTACACATTTTTGAGAGGGGGGAATCAGAGCTCGGGCTGATCAGGGACAAGTTTTTCATGCCAGAGCACATCCCTGTGGGGGACCTATCTCCATAATGAATTCTGTGAGATGATGCTTTGTGAGGAAGCAGAAGAAAATTGCTACCTGTGCCCAGCCCCCAGCAGAGAGCCACCATGTAAGTTGGAGCTCATCAGGTGACATTGTGGAAGGAAGCTGCCATGCTGTGCGGGTGTCTGAGTGTGTCACAGAGAGGGGCACACTTTGGAGAAGACTAGCCACACATTTTGCTTCCTGTTGCCATCCTCCTTCACTTTGTCCATGTCTTGCTGGTACTTCTTTTTCTTTTTTTTAATTTTATTGAAGAATAGTTTATTTACAGTGTTGTGTTAATTTCTGCTGTACAGCAAAATGACAGTTATACATACATACATATGTTCTTTTTCATATTCTCTTCCATTATGGTTTATCATAGGACACTGAATACAGTTCCTGGGCTATACAGTAGGATCTTGTTGTTTATCCATCCTATATATACTAGTTTGCATCTGCTAATCCCAAATCCCAATCTATCCCTCCCCACGCCTTGGTAACCACAGGTCTGTTCTCTATGTCTGTGAGTCTGTTTCTGTTTCGTAGATATGTTCATTTGTGTCGTATTT
>NW_006791298.1:3698983-3713149 GCF_000442215.2 Lipotes vexillifer | reverse complement strand
CCAGTACTGGAAATAGTATTGGGAGATTTCTTGGCAGATTTCTTACATCGTTATTCAATATGAACTGCCAATCATATGCTCGTAGTTATGAAAATGTCAGGAAACTCCTCGTGTTCATGCTTTGCTTGACAAAGCTATTTTCGAGTCGTGTTGGAAGGCAGGGGCATCCAACATTTGGGATGGAGAAGAAAAGAGCAACCCTGCCCCCAACCTTCCCAGCAGTGTTTGAGAAGTTGGTAATTCAGTCCTAGATGACAAGAGCTCAACTCTGAACTGAGAGACGTCCGTTTCACACAGTCTCAATTAGTCCAGGATGTGTGTCAGGGCTACTAGAGTTCTGAAAGGAAATGCAAGAAACGTGTTCACTTCTTGCTCGGTTTGGATCAACTGAGCTTCAGATCAGGGTCAGCAAGTGTTTGACCCTTGCTCCTAGAGGCAGTGGAGCAATGCCCACGAGACAGGAAAGTGAGTAAGGCAGAGCCTAGAGAGAAGGGAGAGAGTGAAAGGGAAGGAAAGTAAAGGCTTTGGCAGAGAGATGGACAGAGGACAAAAAAGAAGTGTGAAAGAAATGCAAAATAGGGGATTAATACAACATCTCATGATGATGAAATAAATTCATATGACCTTTCAACACACATATTACAACTTAAGTTTAGAGTCTGATCACATTCTTGTAAGATATGTAAGGGCATTCTTAATCTACCCTTGAGAAAGCAATGGTTGTTGTGGAAATTTTGAAAAATAGAAGCACAAAGAAGAAAATTAAAATCACCATACATCCAGGACCTACAGATAATCACTCTTAACAAATATTTGCATGCATACATATAAACACACGAAGGAATTCTTTTTACAACTTGGAATTATACTAGACATAATTTCTTCTTTTGAATGGAATATGTATTTCCCCCATCATTATTTTTCTAAAACATGGTTTTTAGTGGTTGCAGTGAAACATTCAGGTTGTATCCAACTTTCTGTTATTTATAAAATGTTGAGATGAATATCCTTGTGTATGAATCTTTATATACATCTATGATATTGCTCTAGGCTACAAACAATGAGTGGAATTATTTTCTAAGTCAAAGGTATGCAGCTCTTTAAGGCTTTTTACATATATTTCCGAACAGTCTTCCAAGAAAATTGTTCTAATTAATATTTCTACCATCAGTACAGAATGGTGTCTATTTCTCTGCACTTGCTGCTAACAAATACCTGCTAAGGTACCGCCCCCCCCCCTTCTAATTAATATTTCTACCATCAGTACAGAATGGTGTCTATTTCTCTGCACTTGCTGCTAACAAATACCTAAGGTCCCCCCCCCCCCCCCCCACCAATTTCTCTAAGCAGAAACAAAAAGACGTCCAGGTGCCAGGCATCCGTGTTGCTGTTCCACAGGGCTCGCAGGACAGAATTGTATCTGTCACTTTTTAAGATCATACCTCATTTTTATCCATAGTGAAGTTAAAACATATTTTTCATATGCTCACATGTTGGTAAAACATTTGTAACTAGTAATGTAAAACATTTGCATATTTTATGCATTTTCTCTGTCCATTCTACTGTTGGTATTAGTATTCTTATTAGATGAAGAGATTGAGATTTTGAGAGACAACTTGTTCAAGATCACATAGTAAAGTGGCAAATTTGGTTTTTAAGTTGGCTTCATGCTAGGTATGGTATTCTTTTATAAATCCCAAGGATGATAATATACTAAGTCCAACACAGCAAAACAAAATCCACTGAAACCACAATAAATAAAATCAAGAAAATCCACAATAGTACAACAAGGTGCAGAGCCCCTCACGAGGAGTATCAAATATCTCTTTGGTCTTTAATTACAGTCACTGAGTTGTGTGCTTAGAATATTTGCAGAGAAATGGCAATAGCCTAAGAACCATGTTTATAATGTGTTTTATTTGAACGAGCTCTTCCCTCCAGATTGGTAGACTTAAAGTAAACCTGTAGGCAGAGATGTGAGGAGAGATGCTGAGGAAGGTGACAGTGTATTGGTGTGTATGATGTATATGGGGCTGGTGTATTGGTTGATGGTCTATTCCACTGGTCAGAGAGGGAGGGAAGGTAGCTACCAAAAAAGCTGGTTGATGGAAGGGGCATTTGTGACTAGGAGCATGCTCTCTGAAATCAGGAAGGGACGTGCAAGTGGCTGAGTGCAGGCTAGGGCAGCCCAGGGGGGCAGCCTTCAATGAACGTTATCGGTTCCTTCAACCAACCAACATCAGCTGAGCTCCTGGTCCAACTTCACCTGGAGCATCAGGCTTTACTCTGGGCACCAGAGTTCAAAAGGGAAGCATTCATGGGAAGCAAAGATACCAGATTGATGAGGAGAACTAAAATCATGTCACGAGAGCAATGGCTGAAGGAGCTAGAGAGGGGAGCCTGGAGAGGAGAAGCCTTGAGGGAACACAAGAATAGGCTTCAAATGCTTCGAGGACACTCTACATCCTTTAGTGGACACGCGTGCTCTTCAGCTTCCCTCGTCATCGCCTCATCTCCAGTGTCCTGGCACGTGGTGCTCAGTCAGAAAACATATTTATTGACAGGTGCCAGGCACTGTCCCCACCCTTGGGGATCCAGCAGTGGACACAGCCCCTGCCTTAAAGGAGCATACCTTCTCAAGGTATCTAGTACGTGGCTGCTGAGGATGAGTGGATACATAGGTGAATGCGTCAAAGATTGTACTCATCAAAATGGAGAGCAGAGGAGGAACATTTGGACTGAGATGGTAAATGAGTGATGACCTTTGAAGTGGCTGAAGATAACCAGGAAATGCCAGTGCCTACAAAGATGAAGTCAGAGGTCTGAGGAGTAAAGGCCAACTAGTTCCCTCTTCCCCATCCTCACATCACTAAATCACATCTCTAATTAAAGCCCTACCCGGTTAAACCATGGTGATGGTTCCCTGTTGCTTTCAGGAAAAAGTGCACATTCCATAACCGGATGCATAAGTTGGCTCACAAATGGGAGCCTGTCTCTCTTTCCAGTCTTATGCTCTGTTGTTCTGACAGAAGGAAGAGAATCGGATAGAAAACTCCTGCCTGGGGTTGGCTCAGTGCAGGCTAGGGGCAGCCCAGGGAGGCAGCCTTCAATGAACGTTATCGGTTCCTTCAACCAACCAGCACCAGCTGAGCGCCAGCCACGGTGTGGCAGTGGGTGCAGGTCCTGGTGCTCGAGGGGCTCACAGTTTAAAGAAACTGTGGCGACACGTCATAAGCGCTACGACCTGGTGAGGCGGAAATGGCAGGAACGGAGGCGGCAGTACTTCTATTCGTTCATTCTGCAGATACCGAGCGTCTGCTGCATGCCCGCCACTATTCTAGGTGCCAGGGCTCAGAGGTGAACCAAGGGCAGGGCAGGGGAGCAGTCTACTCGGTGCGGCCAATACAGGGTTTAGGGTCTGCGGAGAATTTTAAAACAATCATGAAACCAACTCTCTGTTAGTCTGCTGTTATTACCATATTGTGTCTGCGATTCAAACAATGTCCTATGAAATACTAATATCCACCAGGGAGATGCTCCCACTGTCCTGCCCTTCGTACACCATTCCTGGGACTACGATCGTGAACAAAACATCCCCCAGTCACTGCCCTCATGGAGCTGACATGCCAGTGGGGGAGGGTGATGGCTCCTCTCTCCTTTGGTAATAGAGCTGCCCATATCAGCTGGCCACCGGCTCACTTAGCAGGAGACCTCAGCTAGAGGCGGCATGTGGCTATGTTCTGGCTAAAGAGATCTGTGAGCAGAAATGGAGTGTATTACCTCTGGGTCAGGCCCTGCAGAGAGAAAGAAAGGGGCAGAGAGGGAGGGAGAGAAGGTAGAAGGAAAGAAGGAAGGAAGGAAGGGAGGAAAGGAGGAAGGAAGGGATGAAGAAAGGAAGAGAGGGCTGTGTCCTTATAAAAGAAAAGGTAGAATGTGCTTGCTATATTTAAAAAGAATAACCAACAAGGACCTACTGTAGAGCACAGGGAACTCTGCTCAATGTTATGCGGCAGTTTGGATGGGAGGGGAGTCTGGGGGAGAATGGATACATGTATATGTATGGCTGAGTTGCTTTGCTGTGCACCTGAAACTATCACAAAACTGTTAATTGGCTATACTCCAATATAAACT
The DNA here is from genome assembly GCF_000442215.2 of Lipotes vexillifer. Lineage (NCBI taxonomy): Eukaryota > Metazoa > Chordata > Mammalia > Artiodactyla > Lipotidae > Lipotes > Lipotes vexillifer. The sequence goes on along the minus strand of NW_006791298.1, from coordinate 3,709,018 downwards.
AAAAAGTTAAAAAAAATAAAGATTGTTGTTTCTTCAGATTTTTTAAAAAAAGAAAGAATGTGCTCCTGACTGGAGTGCGGCCGTGAAGATGCTTAAGAAGCCATCTAGAACAAGACAGATGACACATGTTGGGGCTGGCAGAAGAGTAATACAGACTGAGCTTGGGCCTCAGGGTGAGCATGGGGAACAGAGCTACCTTTCCAGCCCTCAGCAGCCTCCTTAGGACTGAGGAGAAATCAATTTCTATCTTGTCTAAGCCACCGTATCTTCACCTATCTATCTATCTATCTATCTATCATCTACTCATTTATTACACCAGCCTAGACTGTATCCTAATGAATACCGAGAGATAGACTGTAAACAAAGAAAGGGAATGCACAGTTTGTCCAGTGATAACTGGTATCAGAAAAATAAAGCAGGGGTAGGGGAGAGTGAGGCCTGGCAGGTGAGGGAGGCTGCAATGTCAGTGTTGCTGTTAAGACCCCCATGCTCCAAGACAATTGTCACTAGCCACATGTGCTTGTTTTGAGCACTTGAATGTGGACAGCTGAGATGTGTAAAATATACTCTGGGTTTCAAAGACTTAAAACAAACAAACAAAATACATGTAAAATAGCTCATTAATATTTGTATATTGATTACATGTCAAAATGGTAATATTTTAGATCTACTGGGTTAAATAAAACATATCGTTAAAATATAATACACTAAAATGTAAACAGTTGAAATTAATTTCGGTGTTCTTACTTTTTAAAATGTGGCCCCTGGAAAATTTAAAATTACACATGTGGCTCGTAGTCGTGGCTCACATGATATTTCTACTGGCTGGTGCTGCTTTACCGCCTACCAGTTACACCTCCGTATTCCTCTCACCCAGTTCTCCCCTGAGCCTGCTGACTCCGCCGTGTCATTGCTTCCCCAGGCCCCCCAGTCCCAGCTTTCCAGGGTCCTGTTCATGGGGGAGAGTCCTGCTCTCTGGGTGTTAGGACTTATCAAGGATTATCGTGATTATTCAGTGGGATCCTTTAAAGACCCAGGAACGGAGGCCCCTACATGTGGGTAGAGTACCCAGCGTACTCTTTGGAGAGCAGTCGAGAAGGCCCAAAAGGCTTTCTTTTGCCTTTCAAAAGAACACACCCTTTCCCAACTGGACTGCCACAGTACACAAACTTCCCCCACGAAAGGCTGGCCTTGAAGTTCAAAGTGTTTGTTTCTAGAAGGCCCTTGTTAAAGAAAGTGGCATTTGAAAAACTCTAAAGCTGTAATATACAAGAGCAAGGGCTTTGGAGTCAGATAAACCAGGTTCACATCCTAGCTCTGCCCTTCCCTAGCCGTGTGGCCTCTGAATAATTATTGAACCATTTCACGCATCCATTTCTTCATCTCTGAAGCCAGGATACCATTACCCACACCTCACACCATGGTTCCACCTACAACACATGTGCCATGGATGCAGGCCAACTCATGGATGATAGACCCCAGGCCCCCAGCCATCCCTTTTAAGGAGCTGTTCAGAATTAGGAAGAAAGGTAAAAAAAAATATGACTACAGGGGTATGAATCACCTTTGCTTCATTGCCTCATGGAAAAATTCTACCATTGGGGAGAGGGCCGGGAAAGGCAGTAAAAGGAGAACCACATTCCCATTGAGTGCACATAATATACGCCAAAATTCCCATCATGCACATACTGAGTTCCACCTAGAGGCTAAGGGGTCAGGCCTATGCATGAAAAAATTTAATTGAAATAGTTCTTAAAGAAGGAAGAAAAACAAAGCAACCTGGCTTGTCCTTGGTGAAATGTCCTTTTCACATTGGCCCTCGGGTTACGTCAGCCAGAGATTGCCTGTCAAGGTGATGCTGCCTGATGCACGATGAAGTGTTTCATTAACACTGTCAAAGCATGACAGCATTTACGGGTTCAAATGCTGCGCCTTTCACGTGTTGCTCAGACATAAACCTGACCTTACTTCACAGAGCTGGGAGCAGCTGAAATCCCAGCAGCTTTCCTCCCTGAGTCACACAGGGGAGTAAGGGCTTTATGTGCGTTCTCACCGCAACGCTGGGAGCTGGGTATTGTTAACTCGAATTCACCGAGGTCCAGACAGGCTTCTCAATGTCCCCCTGATCCGGCGAGTATCAGAACGAGGGCTAGAATCAGCTCCAGCTAATTCTTAACAAGGCTGCCATGCTGCTACCGATACAGAAAGGCCAGGAGCACGATGTTTACATTCATTATGCAATATCAAAGACTTATAAATTGGATGGAATTTTAGCTTGAATGTCTTAATTATTTTGTTTTATTTATCTATATTTTGGCTGAGTCGGGTCTTAGTTGCGGCACGCGGAATCTTCTTTGAGGCGTGCGGGATCTTTCACCGTGGTGTGGGCTCTTCATTGCGGCGCTTGGGCTTCTCTCTAGTTGTGGCACACGGGCTTAGTTGCCCCGCGGCATGTGGGATCCCAGCTCCCCCGACCAGGGGTGGAACCTGCGTCCACTGCACTGGAAGGTGGATTCTTTACCACTGGACCACTGCGGAAGCCCCTTAATTATTTTTATGGAGACAAATGCTAGGGAACCAGTCTCCCTGGCTAGGATGCACATGTAACCATGCTGGTGATTGAAAAGGCCTTGGGTAGGATGTGTGCACCGCAGAGCCGAGGTGGTATCGTGGGAAGAGGGCAGAACTGGGAGGAAGGCAAGCCTTCAAGACCCCTCCGGTGACGTGGGGGAATTTTGTAAGGCTCCTGGAGTCTCACTTTGCTTATTAAACGGGAAGACTTACCACCGAATGGCCTGGATCACAGGATTTTTGTATGACAGTGCATGTGAAAATGCTTTTGTGAGCTACAAAAGCCTACATGAATGCACCAGACTAATCAATGGATGCAGTGGGTGGCTTGGTATGACACAAAGGCAAAGATTAGGGAGATCTGACTTTTCTGTAAGACTTCTCTGTAATTTCGGAAAATGTGATTTTTATCACTTCTTCCCTCCCTCACTGGTTTGAGGAAAGAAAATTATCCATTTTAAAAAACCCAAACCAAATTGTAAATTGAATTAAAAAATAACATTGCAAAGTGGGCTCCTGCTTACAAAGCATTTTCCATGCATTGTCTCGTTTGATCATCAAAGTCACTCTATGAGGTGGATGTTTTAAAGTTGAGGAATATGAGATTGAAGAGATGGAGTAGCTTCTGTCTGATCCTTGGTTATTAACTGGCAAAGATGGGACTTGATACCAGGTCTTGATGTTGAATCGAATGCCCTTTCTTCTTCATTCAGTATCCTCTGAGCCCAACCTCCACCCTACTGTCTCCCTCTATTCCCTGCCAAAAAATGTTTAGCAGAATAGAATTTAACCTCACTGATCAGTCACTGGTCTTGGTTAATCAGGTGTTAGTTGAGGAGAATATTTACTTTCCAGCACTGTCCTTTATCTCAGAGATTTCAAAAGACGTGGCCTCTACCCCCAGGGAGCACGTAAACTTTCTAGACAGATAAGATATCAAATGTTGAAACAACTGGGGAGAAAGTGTATGAAATCTTATAGTACAGAATCTAAGTGTAATAGTTTCAGTGCAGGAAAATGCCCCTGGAAGCTGGGTGGTCAGGGAAGACTTCCTGGAGTAGGTAGAACTTGAGCTTCTCCTCGTAGTCATGGCAGAATGGAGGCCGGAGGCCAGATCCTGAGTCTCAGACAAGTACTCTTCTTACTATGAAGATTGGCATCAAAGGGAAGAGTAGATCTTACTTTTTTTTTTTAGATCTTACATTAAAAATGCCCTTTGACTTTAAACACACACACATATGCAAACACACTCATGTGTTACTTGGTTGGGGGACATAAGCTGTGGCAAGCAGATAGTCTATTTGTGAATGTTTGTGGTCTAAGATGTTGATTCATATGTTAGTCAAAATGACCATCAGAATATCAGTAAAATCAGTTGAGGGCAGTGCTCAGAATGGCATACTGCTTTTGTGAAAGAGCTATACCTTCTGAGGTAATGCTCATTAAAAAAAAAAAAATGCATTCTTTCTTGTGGCTTTCCCAAAAATGCAGCCTGGCAATGTAAAAGCCCAAGTAGTAAAGCTTCCCTCTTTGAAACCTCCTTTATATCTACCATGTGCAGATCCACCAGGCATGGCATTTAAAAAATTGTGACACAAAACACAAAATGGCTGCACTATCAAGTTTGATGTAGCCAGTATAATATTAGACATCACTGTTCACAGAAATACTTTTTGATCTGAGGAGATACGAAACCCAGCCGTCCCATAGCTGGAATGTAAGGATTCTGCAGAAGAGCGTGGATTAACTTGCAAGTGCGAGGGGAATGGGATGGCCTTGTTTCCTTAGTGACCGAGAGTTCACGAGAAACTCCCTACTTGTTCCAACACATTGTAAATCTGTGTCCCCGGTGCCAAACTCTGTGTCTGGCACAGAGTCAGTACGTAAGAAATAAATGGTGAATGGATGAAGAGATGCTCTTTTTGATGATTTTGTACTTTACAGCGCTTTGAGAGTCCTTGTTAAAAACATTGTAACATCGACCATTTGCAGGCACGTGGACGGCTCAGCACTTTAGAAGGATGACCTTATTTGCACCATATAACAAACAAGAGAGGCAGATATTACTACTCTCATTTAATAGACAGGAGACTGAGGCTTTGGGAAATGAAGGAGTTTGGCCAAGTTCATAGCCAGGCCCACACGATACCAGCCTCTATTTACAAAGCCATTCAACCTTGATGTGTGTATCAGGTGGGAACAGAGAGATAGCAAAAGCAGAGAACAAAAGCAGTATTATTAAAACTAGCTAAATTTATCAAGTATGTATACTTTGTAAGTGATCAGGCTCTATCTCTTCTAATTATCATTACAACTCTTAAGAGGTCAGTTCTATTTATCCCCTCATACAGATGAGTAAAATGAGACAGATTCAAGAATTTAAGAAACTTATCCAAGGTCACCTAGTTAGTAAGTAGTGGTGCAAAGCCCCAGACATGAAACTGTACGTTACTTAAAATTACTTTTCTCAAAAAAAAAAAAAAATCCCAACCATCTTATTTTTGCCTAATTTACCCTTACTTAACAAAAGCTGGACCATAACAAAATAAAAGGCAAACAATTCTTCTTAAAAATTTGTTTAGCTTTTTGCTGAAATGTTCCTGTGAATGGAGAGTTTATCACTTATCTAATGATGTCTCACTTGTGCAAAGAGTTGGCTCTAAATAAAGATGGTTCATGGTCCCAGCCAGGAATTCCCTGGAATGGCTCTCTGATCCCCTCATCGCTCACCACTTCTCAATGGGACTGAAAGGCAGTTGATGCCTTTTTGAATCTTGTCAGTCAGAAAAGGCAATGTGCCAGTGTTGTTAATGCCACCTTAAACCACTTCTCAGTTGATCTGTCAACACCGTTGATACCCTGGGCCCTTGTTGTACAGCAGAAAAGACTACCCAAGCTTGTCTCTCCCACCCTTTCTTTGAAGGAGCTGCAAGGCCATGGGGCCAGGCTTTCTTTCAGTACTAACCTCCCAAGGAAGCCAGCTTTGTGTTCACACCTGCCACAGGCACCTTTGCTCTCTCAATGGCCGGGCCCCTCCCCACTTCAGTCACTCCTCTGGAAACCACTCTCTCCCCTTTTGCTTCTCAACATTTCACAGGCAGTATCCAACGGGCGCTAACTGTCTTAACAAGTGGCCTACTAGGCTGAGGAATTCTGCTGGTCTGACTCAGATTGTGTGTCAATCATTTGCAAGTTGCAGACGGTCTCGAGCTGCTAAAACAGTGACAAATGAACGAGCAAGAAGCAGCTGACATTTCCCAGTTCCATCTTGCGCTTCAGTCCTTAGTTTGTTCTTTTCTTCTCTTTCCTCCCAGTAGGTGAGACTCATCTTGGGCCCAAGTTCACTGGTTAGGGTCACACATGTAGAAAGAATTAAAGGCACAGAGGCATAATTCAGGGGATGAAGAGGATGGGTTGGGTTCCCCATGCCAGGAGCCATGCCAAGCACTTTAATAAAACTTCCCCCTTTGAATCTGCACGTGTCCCCATGAGCCAGAGTGTCATTATCTTCATTTTATAGATGGGTGGGGGAGGGTAAGGATGAAGAGAAAGTTGTTAAATGTTCAAGCTGGATCTCCAATCCAGATCTGTCTGATTTCAAAAGAAAAATCCTTGGATATTTTTAACTTCACGCTTTTCTTATCAGAGACTGAATCCTGGAACTCCCCAGAATAACTTGTACTTGGGTCTCCTCTGAAGTGAGCTACTCTTAGGAGCTTTAAATGGGGGTTCTTGAAAGACATATGGAACTTGGGTAAGTGGCTGTGACATCTCAGGTACCAAGTTGGACAAATGTGTAAGTCCAAACTTGTCCGCAGTGAAAATTTCCCCCCCCCCGCAAACTTCTCTTTTCCTTGTCCCTCGTTTTTCCTGATTACATGGAGGAGAAAGTCATGATGAGGGGTTAGTCCATCTTCCAATTTAGACCAGCTTGGTGCCTTCTGACCAGTGAGATCCTGGAACAGTAAATACTCCACTGACCTTTAGCGTCTTCATCTGTAAAATGGGGCTTGTGACTCAACCACCTACCTTCTTAACATACTGTGGAATTTTCAAAAAGGTATATGTGAAAGCCCTCTGTCAACTGCAAAGTGCTAGATCCACTTTTACTAACTGATTCATTCTTTCGATAAATATTAAGTGCTTCTCTGTGAAAAGCACATTGTCAGGCTCTTCGGTGGATACAAATGAATAAAATATGATTTCTGCCCTTAAAGTATGTACATTCTTGAAAAGAAAAGATGATTACATGAATAACTATAACAGAATGTAGGGGAAAAAAAACAGGCACCAGAACAAAGAGAAACATAAGATGCTAGGAGCCTGAGAGAAGGATACTCGAGGGAGCTTTAGGAAAATGGAAGAAGCCAGCATATTAAGAGCAATCTGGGAGATAAAATCTATGAAACTCGTCTCATTAACTTATGCATTTATTCATCCACTAAACATTTAGCACATGCTTATCATGTGCTGGTTACCGTGTAAGTTACTGGGGCAATGTAGACAGGCTGAATGAGAAATGCTGGCAGGCTGTCTATGGGGAAATGTCCAATGGGAAGTTGGAAATGCAGGTCTTCAGTTCAGCAGAGTCGGGGTTGATCGCCAAACTTCAGTCATCCTTCTAGAGCTGGCAACTGCAGCTGTAGGAACTGATGAGCTCGTCCAGGTATACAGGTGAGATTGGATGGTGGAGGAAGGAGGAAGGGCAGGGAGAGAAACCTGGGTGACGGTCCACAAATACGGGGTTGAAAGGAAAAGAGGAATTAGCAGAGCCGACTAAAAAGACAGTCTCAGAGAGTGGAGAGAAGGGTGAAAAAAATACTAGAGAGGGAAGTGTAATCAGCCGCAGCCGCAGACCGTTCCACGAAGATGATGTACATTGGCAACTGAGACGGAACCACTGGACTTTTCAATTAGGAGATTTTTGGTGCTCCTGGGTCGGCACACAGGTCTCCCATGTCCAGGACAAGTTACTGTAATCATCTGATTCCTGGCCACTAGTAACCACGATGGAGTGCCTGGATTTGAATCCCAGCTCTGCCACTTATTAGCTGTGTGATTTGGACAACTTAATCTTTCTTTCTGTGCCTGAGTTGGGGCCAACACCTTTCCTTGATTCCTGTGATTATTATGAGGACTCAACAAACACAATGGTGTTTAGAACAATTCTTGCCACACGGTAAGCAATCAGTGGGTGTTTGCTATCACACACAGGCCAATCCACCTAGAAAGGCCCATTTCTCAAAAGCTCATGGCTTCTGAATTGAGAGGCCACAGATCAGACCAACCCCTCCATCCCCCTGGTAGGCCCCCACTCATGCAGGACATACACTGCTTTGTGATGGAACCCAAGGCTCTGGGGTGGAATTCTTGGGAAGGCACGTTATGTTAACTATGCCGTTTTCTGGGACTGTTGCTGTCAAGCTGACCAGGATTTGGAAATGTGAAGACTTTCTATTGATGAGCTTTGGGTAAACCACTGTAAACAAGTCTGAAAAACCATCACATTTGACTGGTTTGTAAGTTGTGGAAAGTGAACCCAGATCTAACACGTGGTAACAAGGAAAAAAAAATAGGAAGATTTTGTTACTTTTAATCATAGGTTTTTATTCCACAGGTTTCCTGTTAATGGGTTCAAAGAATGTGATCTGCTTTTTCCCTTCTATGTGGCACCTCATCTGTCACCAGTGTTTCACAGAACTGTGAAATGACTAGCTGAAAGCTATCTTCTCTCAGCCCACTCCCAGGCCCACCCTGCAGTGTGTAATTGTGGGGTCACGGATGTGTGTCACGGCTGTGAGTGTCACCAGCTTAAAGAACATCTCCCCAAGGCTTCGCAATGGACCAGGAGACAGTGACCGGCATGATGGGGACCTGTGCTCCTGTGTGTTCTTGAGAAATGTGGGAAGACTACTAAAGCTGCCTTTGCAATCAGGTTAGATGGTGGAAATAGGAATCTGGGGAGGCTAAATTTACTTACAAGTCAACTGGATTAGCACTAAAGTAATTTTCCTTGTGTAAACCCAATTTTAGGGTAATGCATGAGCTAAATTTGGAGCAGGGGGCCAAGACACAGATTTCCCGTGCTGTAGAGCTCTTGCAGATCTCAGCAGATAACAAAGCTATTATCCCGGCAGAGATGGAAGCATCCTCAAATCCTGTCAGATGGCAGCACTGACAAAAATTACAACCAAATGTATTTTTACACCGATTTGCTTTCTTAAGTCTGGCTCTTAAAAGCAAAACATTCTCTTATAGGAGGAGTTTAGTAAGAACACAAGAATGCCACTGTGAAGGAAATCTCCTGGGAATGCCAGGGACTAACAACAGAGGATTTCTGATAGAAGAAAGAGACAAGGATTTGGAACAAGTTTCTGAATGGCATCATTGTCCTTTCTTTTCTTTCTCCCCGCTCCCCCTCAAGTCCCCACCTCGAGTTTCCTAGCACTCATTTTGGGGAAAAGGATTTGGATCAGAGACTCACATACTACCTGGGCTTATAAACATATGGTGTGAAAGTATATATATTTTTAATGGTGTCAAGTTAAAGGTCTTTATCCCACTTCTCCTAACATATTCCCTTAATCCTTATCTACTCTTGGCCCCTCCAATGCTACTCTGTAGTCTGCTTTCAAGATATATAAGCCTTCTGAGGAGCTTGTGAGAGTGTTAAACTTCCTTGCCTTCATTTCTCATCTGGTAAAATAAGGGGGACCAGAGCTTAACCCTTGCAAGGAGATGAAGGAATATGTAGCCAATGAGTACCATATGATTTTCCACTAAGATATCCTTGAACTATATTGAGTACTAACCTAGAAATTATTAAAACAAAAACAACCCTCATTAGTTATTATTTTTTTCATGCAGGAATCAAGTAGAATAAAGAGAATGGGAATCAGAAGACCTGAGTTCTAATCCCAGCTGTGATACTAGCTATCTGTCCTTGGGGTGGTTTGAAATGAGACAGATTTGGATTCAAATCCCAGCTCTATACCTGATAGGCTGTGTGACCTTGGGAAAGTCACTTGCTGTCTCTGACCTTCAGTTTCCTCAATGTCAAATGCAGGAAGTAGTACTTGCCTCTAGTAGTCTCTCTTCCCACATTACCATGTATTTATGCACACGAAATCTGACAATATGGATAAGAGAAGGATGGTTGGATTTTAGAACAGGCATGGGGGAAAGTGAGCTGCCTTCATGATTTTCGACATTAGAAGGATTTACCCACTGATTCTAATTACACTCACTCAGTCATTCTTTCATTCCACAAATACTTAGTTAAGTGTTTGTGGGTGCCTGTTGTATAGATGAAGAATACTTAGCCTCAGAAGACAGACAGTCCCATATGGAGGACATAAAGACAGGGAGCCTGGGGAGTACAGAGGAGGGCATGTGACCTTGGACTGGGGGCTGTAGGGAAGGCTCCCCGGAGGAAGTGATGTCTAAACAGAGCTGAAGGGAAAG
>NW_006791298.1:3691692-3698541 GCF_000442215.2 Lipotes vexillifer | reverse complement strand
GGGAAAGAGCAGGAGTGAGAAAGTTCCCCATGGAAAGAACAGCACATTCAAACACTGCTGAGCGAGAAAGAGCTAGAGTAGTTCAGGATTAGCGTAGAGAGAGATTAGGGTTGGGGATTAGGGCAGAAGAGGCTAGAGTGGTGCAGAAGGACAGAACGGTTTAGGAACGGCTTTTCTAAATCAGGAAACGAGTCTGTACTTCATCCTGAGTGCAAAAGAAAAACACAGAAAGATTTTAAACACGATCATTTTGCAGCTGGGAGTGACTTTAAGGTCCAGAGCTCATGGCAACTAACTGGTTTGGTGTCTCCTCTTAACCCAAGGGCAACCCATAAAATGCAGGTCTGTAATGATTATGATTCAATCTTATGATCCAGTAACACGAGGGAACAGTATGCCTCACACCTACAAGTGATAAGTAAGTGCTCACAATAATTACTTTCAGTGTCTAAAATTGAACAAATCCTTCTGAGCCTTTGGCCCTGCCTAGCTCAAAGGCACTAACGATTTGCTAACTGCAGCCCATATTCTAAATGCCATTCAGAGATATTATTTAGTGGTAGCAGATGGAAACATGTTTCAAGTACGTACATGTGAGAGATCTGTTGGGTTATCTCTGGTCTGAGTTATATCGGCTCAAAGGCCAGAGTAAGACGCTTGGATGTCAGAAGCCCAAAAAAGACAATGTATTCCTTGCCCATCCCACCCCACTATAGAATGAATGAATGAATGAATGAATGAATGAAAGGGAGAGGAATAAAGGAAGGAAGGAAGGAAGGAAGGAAGGGAGGGAGGGAGGGAGGGAGGGAGGGAGAAATGCCAGCAAGTTTCACAAAAGTCTACTTTCTCCCATGATGATCACTGCAATGTTTTAAAAATATCACATTCTTTCCCAATGATTATCTTTAATGCTCCTCCTGTACTGCTATTTCCCTAAGGAAGTACTTTGTCTGCTGGGAAATCTGGGACCAGCTGCAGAGATTCTGGATGGGAAGATGTTTCCCTCTTTAGAAATTACTTTCATTCGGTACCACACATCCCCAAAGCTTAAACAGTTGGTCTCTTCTTGGGTGTAGTGACAGTTCTAGCGACCTTTGTATGCCTGGGGTTTACTACAGTGCTTGGCACACAGGGGGTGTTGCAAACTATTGGTTGTCAACTGAATGGAATATTCTAGTTTATTGTATTTTCTAGTAGGAAGTGAAAGTTATATTGAACCCTTTAGGTTGAATTTTTTCTAAAATGTTTAAGTCTACTTTCCACTTGACTGTGACCTCCTTGAGGACAGGAAATAATGTCTTTTCATCAATGTTGGGACCCTTCCTGAATCTCTTCTTCCCACTGGGCTGTAGTACAATGAGTGGCACAAAGTGAAGAATGAAATTTGTTGCTCTATCAATGGGCTTTTCTTCTTGCTTTGGTAATAGGGTCACTGAATATAACAGAATCATCTTTGCTAGCTGTGGACCTTATACAACCTATGACTCTGTTTCTTGCATGGGAAGTAAGAACCAGATGTCAGTGCCAATATCAGATTTACCAATGGTGCACCATACAACCCTGAATAAAGAACTTAATCTCTTAGTGATAGCACTTTACTATTTTAAGTGGAGATAATACCTGCTTTGCCTATCTTACAGGGGTCTTCTGTAGCTCAAAGGAGGTCTTGTGTGTGAAAGTACAGTTATAAGCACTGTGTACAAAATCATTAATGTTGGGAATGGAGCTTAGGACTTGAGTCAAAAAGATGTACAGGGCCACTGCTCAGAGTGTGTGAGGATGAGCCTGGAGAACTCACTTATCTTCTCTGAACCTCATTTTCTTCATATAATTCCAGGTACAGCAGCCTGTTCAGACTTTGAGTACCAAAAGAAGTAGGAAACGTGCAAGTGCTGTGTAGACTGTAATAAAGGCTGTTTTCACATCAATGTTGTTCATTGGAGCCGACCTACAAAGTGTAGGAGTTTAGGCTGCCCCTGTTCTGCTAAAAGTCAGAACAATCCTTGGTGCAGTGCTACTAAAACTGGGGTGCCCATAAGATTCACCCAAGAGGGTACGCTAAAGATGCAGACGGCCAGGAGCCACCCCCAGAGGTCTGTTTCAAAAGGGATCCAGGAATGTACACTTTTAACAAACTGCATGTGGACTGCCCACCAGACCTTGAGAAACATTAGGGAGGAAGGTGCCACCCTCCCAAACAGAGTTAAGGAAGAGAGGGACCCCGAGTTTGCTCTAAAGCAGGGGTTTATATCAGAGCTATCCGTGGAGCTTTATCCACAGTCCTGTACCCTGGCCTCAGCCTTACAGTCTGATTCAGTAGGTCTGGAGTGGGTCCCAGATTCCTTAGGTCCTTTAAAAAATTCATTTCCCTTAGTTCTTCTAGAGATTTGGATTTAGTATGACTCCTAAACATTATTTTTAACAGTTCCCCCAAGGGATACTCATGATCTCGTAATGGTGACCCGTATAACAGAAGCTTATTGAAACTAGTTGCCAAACAACTTCCTCCCACGCTTCTTTGTGCATAAACCCCGGGACACAGGACATCCCTGGGAGACTTCTCCCTGGTTCTTTCCTTCAAAACTGTCATTAGTGATCAGCATCACTAATATCACTAATATTCACTTTTTTGTTTTAAAATGTTATATTGGTGTGTGTGTGTGTGTGTGTGTGTGTGGTGGGTACAGTGGAGGCTCACACAACATAACTTGCCCAGGGTTCAGGACCCCCGTAGCAATTCCCATTGCCAGCTTCTGCCCACGTCGCTTTCCTCTTTAGCTAGAAGCGGAGAGCTACGAACATGGGGTTATTTGAAAGTTCCGGTTATTTGAGATTTTGCTAGCCTGCAGTGACCTCATGTTTTACGGCTTAGAACTAAAAAGTGGTTAAAAAAGAAAAACAGATGGCAAAAATGTGATGCTCAAATCAAACCCCCAATTTATACAACTGTATAATACAATGAAACATGTCATTTATTTGCCATTAAAATGATTATGATTTAGCACAGGGCCAAACTTTGGCCACCGATGCTGAATATTTATGGCTGGCTCCCTCAGGACACAGAGGGGGCTACAGAAATATGCTTTTTCTCTACCCTACCTCCACTTGATGAATGATTATTTTACTTAGTAATATAGTGAGTGAGACCAAATTTGAAAATACATCAGAGGTGAGGCTCAGTACAATTACATTTATGAATAAGGGTTATTGTAATCAGCTCTAAGCGGAGGGCTTAAAATAGAAATCTAAAAAGTGAATTGATGAAAAAAAATTTGTACAAATCAAGAACAGCATTTAATTTGCTGGCACTTTAAAATGTGTTTTGAAAACTTATTAACAAAGCCAGATTTTTTTTTTAAAAAAGGCCCCTAGTTTCCCTATTTAAAGTTGGGAAAACACAAAAGTGAAATATAATAGGCACCTTACAAAGATCATCTCAATGATAAAAATATAAGAGGAATTGGTTATGATTGCTCCATGGAGAGGCTCTGACACCCACAACGGCTTTCTAATCACCTAAACTAGTTATCATTACCCCTAATGATTCTCACATCTGTGTAATCCTTGACAGAGGGCTTTGTGGTTAAGAGAGCCTGGGCCTTACAACTAGACATCCCAAGTTCAAATGCTGGCTGTGCTATTGACTCACGGTGTGTGCTCGAGCAAACTACATAACCTCTCTGTGCTTCAGCTCTACTTGTAGAGGTTATTCGAAAAATTAAATGAGATAATACATGTAAAGCACTTAATATAATATCTAGTACATACACGCATGTAATAAATGGCTCCTCTATTATTATTCTCACATCATTTCAACGACCGCATGAGAAAAATGTCATTGTCCCTGTTTCAAATGAGAAAACTGGAGTTCATTAGGCAGCATGATTTGTCACCTGCCTGCTCCACCTCCGTGGCAGGGGGGAGGATCTGGGAAGATGGACTGATGGAGGGCAAAGCCTTCCAGACTTCTGGCACATGCACAAAGGCGAGAGGCAGAACAAAAACGGCACATTTAGGAAACAGAAGAAAACGGAGTGGAACAAAGGACCACAACTGTGCACCAAGAACTGATTATCTGTGAGGGAATAAGACATATGGAGCTATGTTGCCTAGTACAGCACTGGGCACAAGATCTGTGATTTTTCTTTTCTGACTTAGCATCCTCCTTGCAAAGTCCCACCACACGTGGCTTTAAGTAAAAATAATAACCATAATAAATTAAAACCTACCTTCAGGAGGTCAGCTGGCTATGGTAGAGATGACTGACCACAGGATCCAGGTGGAGATGAACCCTGACTCCTGCATTTACTAGTTTTAGGATCTTGACCAAGTTATATCACCCCTCTGAGCCTCCGTTTCTTCATCTAGGTTAATAATTCAAAGGATGTTGTAAGGAATGTTAGAAGGATTATATGAGATAACATAGATAACTAGTCCAGGATTTCTCAATGTCAGTGCTATTGATATTCTGGGCTGGATAATTCTTTGCTGTCGGGGGCTGCCCTGTGCATTGTGAGATGTTAAGTGGCATCCCTGGCCTCTGCCCACTGGATGCCTGCAGTACCCCTCCAGGTGTGACAACCAAAATTATCTCTAGACATTGACAAATGTCCCCTGCAGGGCAAAAATCGCCCCTGGTTGAGAACCACCGGCCTAGTCCAGTGCCTGGAATATAATAGGTGCTCAATAAATGTTAATTCTTTCCCTCCTTTTGGATAAAGCCTCATATTTTTTTGGTGAGATGAGACCCAACTAATTTGGAATCTGTGTTCATTTAAATAATGGCAGAACTGAAGCCCATAGTTTCAGTAACATGAAAAAAGTTAGCAGTGTCCATAATAATCCAGAGGACACTGAATTCACTCATAAAAACATACTGTTTATAAACACTCACGGGAAAGCCATTTACATTCAATTTCTATATTAAATACAAACAATTCTTAAACATTTATCAAAAAACCCCACATCTACTGCCAACAATTTTCTAGCAAATTTAAACTGATAACTACACTTAAAAGAATTGAAATGGGAATATTTTTTAAAACAACTTGTTTTCTGACTGTCCTCTAATGCAGATTAATCTTCTCTTTTAATAAGCAGGTTAATGAGGTTTTGTTTTACTCACATACCTAAAGTCAAGGATATTTTATAACTATTACATTGAGGTTTTCTAAGTTCTTACTGACTTTTAAAGCAGGGAATTCTTTTGCATAGCTAACCTAACATCTTCCTGCTGCCTCTTTAAGCCTGTTTTCCATTGTTCAAGCTTCAGTGGAACATGAGACCAGCTGTTTATCAGAAGAGGTTCATTCCTTTATACCTGGAGATTCTAAGTAACTTCAGGCCTGGTCTGGGACTTCCACTTCCGGACCCGTGTTTCTCAATAGGGGCCAAGTTTGCACCCCGGGGGACATCTGGCAATGTCTGTAGATATTTTTGGCTTTCGTTGCAACTGGGGGCTAAGGGGCTACTGGCATCTAGTGGACAGAGACCAGAGTCACTGCTAAACATCCTACAATGTCCAGGGCAGCCAACCCACAGCAAAGAACTATCCAGCCCCAAATGTCAGTAGTGTCGAGGCTGAGAAATCCCATTCTATACCACAGCTCTGAGATGATTTTAGCAGATGAACAATGAATAAACTGTTTAAAAAAAAAGAAACAAAGTCAATCAAATCCTGATTGTCTGGCTTTGAGATACATGTTGCCTTCTTCAGGGAGCCTTTTCTAATCTGATATTTGGAAGCCCTCCCTCTGGACACCATGGGCCTGTGTACATCCCCCATCATAGCACTTAGCACAATGCTGGCTGATGGCGGACATGTAATAAAAGATGGCTGCATAAATGCACAGCTATGGGATCCAACAGTGGGTCCTTGAGTTCTTGGGGCTCTCAGAGTTCACCTGACATCCCCTCTGGACACATCCACTGTGAGCTCTGAGAGCCTCTGAGGGGCTGCTCTTGGTAACATGAAGGGGGAGAGGGTGTGAAGGAGCTGGGTTTGCTCGTGTCACTCTTCCCTTGTCTACACCAGGAGTTGGAATTTATTTTCCTTCTCTGCCTCACACTGACAGGAATATAGATTTGGTTTCATTTAACATTTCACTTAATCGTCTGAAATGTAAAAACTGAACAAACAGATCTGATTCCACACTTTCCACACTCCTCCGTGTGCTGCTGCTAAGTAGAGCTGTTAAAACAAACGGGAGGAACGTGGGAGTCAGGGCTCTGCTACTTGAAGTCTCGTTAGCCATTTATGCCTCAGCCTCCCGTTCTCCCCAACCTCTCGCCAGCCCCACCCTACGCATCTCGAGGGCACTGTCTTCTTCTCATCGCCTGAATATCGGAGGTGCTACAGTTATTGATGGGCTCCGGCTTCTCATGTCTGACCGATAACTATGCAGCATACAGAAGTTTCCAAAAGGTTGATAAAAAGATGACAGTTGATCTTTAAGTTGTATTCAATCAACTTCTAAGGTTCTTTGCCGCTTCTTGATTAGGCCAAGCACACTTCTGTCAAGAAGCCTTTACACCGGCTGTCCCCTTTGTCTGGAATACTCTTCTTTCAGATACGCTAGTGGCTCACTCCTTCATTCAGGCATTTGCCCAAATGTCACCTGATTAGAAAGGCCTTCGCTAGCCAACCTAAGTAAGGTAGCAGCCCTCGACCACATCACTTGATTTCCTCTACTCTGCTTTCTATTTCTTCTTTTTTTTTTTTTTTGCGGTACGCGGGCCTCTCACTGTTGTGGCCTCTCCCGTTGCGGAGCACAGGTCCGGACGCGCAGACTCAGCGGCCACGGCTCATGGGGCCAGCCCCTCGGTGGCACATGGGGTCCTCCCCGCCCG
>NW_006791298.1:3689601-3691623 GCF_000442215.2 Lipotes vexillifer | reverse complement strand
AAAGAGCAGAATCTCTGCCTATTTCTTCCGCTGTTTTATCCGTAGTTCTTAGAGCAGTCACTGGCTCATACAGCTGCTCAGTGAATATCTGTGGAGTATGGGAAAGTCTCCTGGCCAGTCTTGGTCAGGAACTTGTACCATGACCACTTCCACCTTTCCCCCACTCCACCAGCATGTGAGGGGTTATTTAGTGCATTAGTTAAACCCTCGTCTCTAAATCAATTCCACACACTCCAGCTGGTTATTATTTAGTGTTTATCAAAACAGCTTAACTAAGGGCTCCCGAAGACTCCTTAGGAAGGAGACAGGCTCACGGTGAGCAGAGACTCCCTATCCCCTGTCCCTCCCCACCCCCCATGGCACTGACACCCTCTCCACACCCTCAGGCACAGAGCCCCTTGAAGTCCTGGTTTTAAGGGCTTTATCATACTCTGGGCATAACTTAAAACTCTTTCCTACTTTACTTTTCATAAAGTTCAGCTGAACTGTTTTTCTCAGAACCACCGTAGAAGGTAAAAATAAAGGAGACTTTCTACCCATAAAACTGTAAAACACTCTCATGGTTTCATCTGTGACCCCAAACCTTTCTTTTTTTCAATACCCTTTTATTTTTGTAAAAGAATGCACTATGTGCAGGCATCTGGCTTGTAAAAATAAATACAGCGACTGGTTTTCCCAAATAACTTGGCCTAATCACTGAGCGCCCCTGAAAAGACTTGTCTCTTGAGATGTGGCAATCTTATGCAGCGATCTATTCCACGGTCCAGGCACAGAGAGGGCACCTACCTAGGTTGAATTACAGGCCCCAGGGTGTCTGGATTTTGACTCTGGGCTAACTCTGGACTCCACAGAATTAGATGTTTTCTTGTGGAGGGTGGATCACTAGTGTTCATGATACCCTTAAAACAGATTTGTTTTGACTCAGATATGTGTAGCCTTGATTAGTGGAGGGCATGCACCAGCAGGGGTTTTGATATTTGTCCAGCTTTATTTTACAACTGGACTTAAAAACAGAATGGATATTTGGAGTATTTATTTATTAAAATTAAGTGATGCTGATATGAAATCACTAGAAAGCAGCTATCTCTAAATCAAGGTATTGATGTTAGTATTTTGGGACATTACTGATAGACATTTAAAAAAATCACTTTTAATTATTTTTAAAAATCAAAAGATTCAGTCGAATTCAATTTAGTTCAAGATACAGTTATTAAGTATCTACTGTGGTAACATTTTAAAACATTTTTCAGAAATCTTTTTCCAATTTTTAAAATATTTGGTTCAGTAAACACCTAATTTATTTGCAACAATAAACCCACAAACTCCTTTTAGCAAAAATGATCACGTGTTGCTTGAAATTCTAATTATCTTAATAATTTAATTCAGGGAAAAAATATTAGCCTATGTGCAAACTTTAAAACATCGGGTCAGGCAACTAATTTGTTTTTAATCATTATTTCTCGATTTACGATCCACTAGAAAATATAAACACTTTATTTCTGCTTTTACAGTATTTGGTTAGAATGCAAATGCTCCAGAGCAGAATGTTCCTTCAGTGGCCTCTGATGAGTTCAGATGCTCAAATGAGTTTCCCCATCCTTCTCATGCTACAATAACAATTATAATGGCAACTGACACTGAGCACTTAGTAGCCATGAACATTTACAGAGAGCTTCCTAAGGGCCAAGCACCGTGTGTCACAACAAACCAATGCACTGGAAGGACCACTGGAGTTTAAGGCAGATCTAACACACAAATGTGTGGGGCTCTGGCAAGACTCTTAACCACACTGAGATTTAGTTTCTTCATCCTTGTGATGGATGTAAAAGACTCTGCCTGGGGCTTCCCTGGTGGCGCAGTGGTTGGGGGTCTGCCTGCCGGTGCGGGGGGCGCGGGTTCGTGCCCCGGTCCGGGAGGATCCCGCGTGCCGCGGAGCGGCTGGGCCTGTGGGCCGTGGCCGCTGGGCCTGCGCGTCCGGAGCCTGTGCTCCGCAGGGGGAGAGGCCGCGGCAGTGAGGGGCCC
>NW_006791298.1:3682554-3689333 GCF_000442215.2 Lipotes vexillifer | reverse complement strand
CAAAAAAAAAAAAAAAAGACTCTGCCTGCCTCATGGAGTTACAGCTTAGGGCTGGAGGTATACTCTGATATTCAGGATCATAGGTCCATTCCTCAGCAAACTCACCGGATAATTCCAGAAGTGTATAAGTCTCCTGTGAGCATAAACTATGCCTCACTTCCTGATGTATCCATAGCACTGGGGCCCCACCCATAAACATTTCTTGAGTAAGTGGATAATAAATGTGAAAGTGCTTTAGGAACGGTAAAACACGCAAGATTCCTTTATTATTATTTATAACGTTAATTCTCTTCCGCAACCTATTTCACCCAGAGCCCTAATATTTATTTCTCATGGTTCTTGAGGAAATGATTTACTTACGACTAAGAGAAAACTATTCTAGTCTGATGAAATCCTGAAGTCAAACGGGGTCTGCTTTAGCTCTGTAACAACGTTACAAAACTTATTTTGCCCCACATACAGCTGGGATGAAAGAATAGGCACATAGCACATTTGTGAACAGAGATGCCCTCTGGCTGGGCTCTGCAGAAGGGGTGCTGAAGAATCACGGAAACTGAGATCGCATCGTCAAAAACACTGAGGGGCGATCGCTGGGAAGAAAGCTGAACAAGTTACAGAGAGTGATGATAAAGCCAGGCCTGCACTAATAAAGTGTCTTCACTTCCAGTTGTGCTGTTTTTGTTTAGCCTGGAGTCCCAGTTTGTCCCAAGGCTCAGCACACCTGAGAATACTGGCCTGAGGAGGAATGGTAGAGGTGAGCCAGCGGCATCGCTGTGAGAGACCTCGAGCTAAGAGAAGGGTCAGGAACGTCACTTTTCTATTTACCCCTGAGAGAGTGAAAATGCTGAGCTGCTTGAATTGCACAACCTGACCCCTTCTCCCACCATTTCAGAGGGGGTTTGGGGAATGAGCTTGCAGGGTGGCTGCCTCTGCACAGAAGCACAGCACATCTAAAAACCTAAATGCTTGTGATAAGAGTCTTTCTCCCTGACCACACTGTGTGGACTTCTCACCCACCGTGCATGCCTTTGGGTCCAGTCAATTGGCAGCTTTCACTCAATTTCAACACTGCCTTGGGGCCTCCCCCAATTACCTGGAACAAACCTGCAAGGGCTGAAGTTTTCCTAGAGCCAGAGAAATATTGCTTTGTGATCAGCACGTGACTTGGGCTGAGAGTTAAATATAAGAAACAGTGAGGCAGATGTTAAGCCTTGTAGATGAGTAGCAATTGTGTGTAGATTGAAGGAGAATGCCCTCTCTTTCCAAAAGTTTGTCCATCAAGTAGCAATTACTATGCAGCCTTCACACCTCAAATGCTTCAAACTGTCCACCATGGCTCAAGAGGTTCTGGAGCTTGAAGGAACCAAGAGATGGATTCAGAGTACCACTTGTCACTGAATAAGGACACAGGTAATGAGTTTGGGAATCTGGCTTCTTCTAGTACTGATTTTGCCTTAACCAGCTGCAGAAATGTAGGCAATTCACTTCGATTCTCTCTCTCTCTCTTTTTTTTCTTGGTAAAATCAGGATAATCGGGGACTTCCCTGGTGGTGCAGTGGTTAAGAATCCACCTGCCAATGCAGGGGACACGGGTTCAATCTCTGGTCCGGGAAGATCCCACATGCCGCGGAGCAACTAAGCCCGTGTGCCACAACTACTAAGCCTGTGTTCTACAGCCCGTGAGCCACAACTACTGAGCCTGCGTGCCATAACTACTGAAGCCTGTGCACCTAGAGCCCGTGCTCTGCAACAAGAGAAGCCACCGCAACGAGAAGCCCGCGCACCGCAACGAAGAGTAGCTCGCGCTCACTGCAACTAGAGAGAGAGAAAAAAAAAAAAGCCCCCGCGCAGCAACGAAGACCCAACGCACCCAAAAATAAAGGGGAAGAAAAAGAGAATAATCGTACCCAGAGCAGAATAACTTTGTTGTAGGCAAGGCATTGTTTTGAGGCTTAAAAAAGAAAAAAGATGTAAAAGTGTTTGGAAAATGCACAAATACAATCCTACCCGTGGTAGACAGAATAATGCCCTCCTCTCCCCCCAAGCCCCGCCTTGCCAAATATTCATATCCTAATCCCCAGAACTTTTGAATACATTACGTTACATGGCAAGGGGAAACTAAGGTTGCAGATGGAATTAAGATCAGTAATCAACTGACCTTAAAGAGATTATCCTGGATTATCTGGGTGGGTCCAATGTAATCAGAAGCATCCTTTAAATGTGTGAGGAGGCAGAAAAATCAGTGTCAGGGTAATGCAGTGTAAGAAAGATTCTGCTGCCTATTGCTGGGTTTGGAGATACAAGAGGCCAGGAGCCAAGGAAGGCAGGCAGCCTCTAAAAGCTGGAAAAGGCAAAGAAATGCATTCTCCTTTGGAGCTTCTAGAAGGAACCTTGATTTTAGCCCGATGAGACTTACTTCAGACTTCTGACCTCCAGAACTGCAAGGTAATACATTTGTGTTGTTTTAAGCCAAAGAGTTTGTGGTCATTTGTCACAGCAGCAATTAGGAAAGTGAGCAAATTAGAAAACGGATCATTGTTGACATTGTCATCATCCTTGACATCATCATCATTATCATCACCAAGGCTTTATTTCAAGTATGAGCCTGGGAATGAGATTTCTAGCAATATATAATTTTGGCAAAATTCTCAGAAACGAAACCAGATGGCTCTCTCATGAGGGGGTTGCAGAAGGATTTTATCTTTAGGAATGCTATCATATTGTTTCTACGCAAACACTGATAGCATTTTTCACATTATTTATTTATTTTACAAACCCTTTGTTGCCAATACAAAATTACACTTCAGAGTGAACTGATTTTAGCATATTATTCTTTAAGAAGTTTATCTGGAATATCTTTGTTAACATAGCTAAAAGATCTAAGCCTTAAATTTAGCTCCGTGAATTATAAGCTGTAAAATGTATAGCATATCACTTCACTTCTTTGGCCCTGGTCTCTCTTCTGGTAAAATACTTGATGAGTGAACTAGATAACTCTTTCTTAGATCTCTTCCAGGTTTAAGAATGCTGAGTCTAATTTCTATTTTATATAATGTGAGACCAAGACCTAATAGAAGTAAGTTTTGTGCCTGAATTCTAATAATTCAGACTTTTGGGGGAATAAGCTTTTAAAATTGAAGTATAATATACGTACAGAAATCTACACAAATCATAAATATAGAGACTAGTGAATTTTCACAAAGTGAATACACCCACATAACTACCATCTAAGTAAGATATAGAACTTTACAGAAACCAGAAACTTCCCCTACGGCTCTCTTGGTCATTTCCCACAAAAGTAACCATTGTTCTGACTTCTATCACCTTATGTTAGTTTTTCATCTTCTTGAACTTTAGAGCAACTTAATTATATAATTTCTACTTCTTTGCACTCGATTTTCTTTCAACATGTCTGTGGGATTCATCCATGTTGTTGCCTGTAGCTATAACTCATTATTTCTTGCTGCTATGCAGTAATTTTCTTTCTGCTGTTATCCAATATGCTATGACTATATCATACCATAATTTATTTATCTATTCTATTGTTCATGGAAATTTGGGCTATTTCCATTTGGACACTATGATAACTTTGATTTTGCTTCTCAAGTTAATCTGTTTGTAAAATAGAAAGCATTTTATTCTACTTTTAATTTATTTTGAACATATATATTTTCCATGTTCTGCCCAGCAGAGAGACCTCTAAGAGACAAAGTCAACTGGGCCAGAGCAAGGTCAACTTCCTCTGCATATTGCACCTTATCTGTCTGAAAAGGAATTTTACAGACTCACTTGTTTCTCTGTAGACAAAGAGGAATGAAACAGCTGATTGCTGAGGCCTCTAATAACGCCAGCACTGGATGGTTTGTATGTACAATAAGCATGACTGCAATAGGAAGGTAGTCTGAACCCACCTGAAGAATTTTCAGACCGCTGGATTTGATATAGTCAATAGGACTGTTTTGTTTTGTGTAATAGAAACCACAGCTTCAGAAAGGAATGACAGACTGCATTACACGGTGAGAAGCGTGTCTCACTGAACTGAAGGACAGAAATAGAACCAGGATATAAGCCACCACAGCATGTCTTTCCATTTCTATCTCTGGTTTTCTTTCCAACGTTCAATACACATGGCAAGTAAGCCTCTTGATTTTTCATGCTGACTCTCTCTTGGTTCTCGTTCCTAGCTTGGCCCACTCAAGGACCTGACTTGAATCAAACGTTAAAATTATGGCTTCTGGAAGCCCCAATTTCTGGATGGTGTTAGTTCGAGGAATGACAGGGAATGGTTCCTAGAGTAGGGGTGTCGTTGGCTAAGGTTTGGGAAGACACCCTCCAAGGTGCTTACAATAGACACACAAACTTTGGAGAGGGGCAGCCGACAGTAGTTATTTAAGAAGAGCTACAGGGACTTCCCTGGAGGCCCAGTGGTTGGGACCTTCGCCTTCCAATGCAGGGGTTGTGGGTTGGATCCCTGGTCAGGGAGCTAAGGTCCCACATGCCTCGAGGGCAAAAAGCCAAAACAAAAAACAGAAGCAATATTGTAACAAATTCAATAAAAACTTTAAAAATGGTCCACATCAAAAAAAAAAAAAGAGCTATAAAGTAGCTCATGAAATTGAGTCTGGCTTTATTACCTAAACTTGCCATATTAAGAAAGGGCTTTATTCCGGCCAAGCCCTAGTCTGCATTCTTTATCCTGTGGTGTAGGAGAAAGAGCAGCTTTTGAAATCAGATAGGACTAGCTTCAATCCAAGTTCACCACTTCTGGCTGAGTTTCATTGGATAAGTTACTTAACCTCTATTTGTCCATGTCCCCCATCGGTAAAATGGGAATAATAATAAGGCCCACCTCATAAAGTTACTCTGAGAATTAAAGACAGATGTATAAGTATCAAGCACGCTGCCTGGTCCATAAATCTTTTTCCCTACTCTTTTCCAGTGTTAAAGGTCAGGTGGCATATAGTAAAGTCGAGGCAGTGGGAGGAATTGGGGCGGGGAGATTGAACTAGAATCAGAAGCATTGTAATCTGACTCTGGCATCTATAGCTGCGGGGTCTTAGACAAGTCACTAAAACTCACTGGGTCTCATTTTCTTGACAAATGAAAAAGGGGTTTAGGACAGGGCTGTATCCGTGAAGTTATAACTGGTTCCCCAAGTGCTTAGGTGTTGCTGAGTGTGGGAGAGGGCAAATAGCAAAGGGAAGTGCAGTTTGGTAGAACTCCCCTACTTCCATCCCTTCTTTTATCTGTTTTATAAATTGAGGTTTTGCATCAGATTTGTTTAGGGGGGGGGAAGTGAGCTGCTTAAAAAATTTTAAAGCATCTTGAAAAACACCAGATGACATGCCCTCTGGAGTCTTTCCTGTTCGAAAACATAGAGGCTCTGCTAAATGCCTTCCACTGTTGGAGCCCAGCTACCTCCAGAGCCAGAAGCAGCCTGGACATTTTCAGCAACCCATTAAGGTGTCTGTCTTGGGACAGCAGGAAAAACAAACCCTACAAAGAGCCATGGCTGAAATAGAGAGAGACTCATCCAACTTGTCCAGAAAACAAACCAAACACCCCCTCTCAAAACGCATTATTAATATAGTAAAGGAAATGTCAGCAGGACCATAAAGATGTCTCTTTCAAAGTGGATGAACAACCTGGGCTCAGCTTTGATGATGGCTTGTGACTTCCCAGCTAACAGAGGACAGCTCAAGCCATCCTACGTTGGTCATTCTTACCTAAACAGTTGGCCCCGTGTGGCAACTGTGAAAACATGTCTTTCACAAAGCCACCATTGACAAATGTGTCTACATAGAAGGTATTCCACAGGGGATAATGGATCTAGCTGGTGCATTTTGTGCTGTATTGAGCCAGGTAGGAAGCAGGATGAAAAGGAGATTATTCTTGTGGTAAGAAATTCATTCTTAGAGCAACAGTCACAGGAGGAAAAGTTTCCTTTCTTTCTGTAAATGAAGACCATAAGCAGATAATTTATATATTGAAATCAGATATTAATCTATGGCAGTAGTTTTCAAACTCTTTTGGAATAGATTTTCTAGCAGAAGCTCAAAAATGTGATGGAGTGGGCTTCCCTGGTGGCGCAGTGGTTGAGAGTTTGCCTGCCGATGCAGGGGACACGGGTTTGTGCCCTGGTCTGGGAAGATCCCACATGCCGCGGAGCGGCTGGGCCTCTGAGCCGTGGCTGCTGAGCCTGCGCGTCCGGAGCCTGTTCTCCGCAACGGGAGAGGCCACAGAGGTGAGAGGCCCACGTACCGCAAAAAAAAAAAAAAAAAAAAAAGTGATAGAGTTGAAAACAGTAACAAGAACGTTTATTCTGATTGAAGTAGAGATGAGGGGTAGGGAGGGATAAGCCTGCCTATTCTCTACAACCTTCTGCTTCTCTATGCCAGTATCCCTCTTGAGTCAGACCCCAAGGCACCTCCGTGAATACCTGAGGGCTCCCAGGAACAGTTTGAAAATCACTCACTAGTCCTACCTTCCCTATTTATAGATGACAACACTAGGCACAGAGAGGCCAAGTGACTTGCTCAGAATTCAGGGCATAATGAAAGCGAAGACCAGGGCTAAATCCAGGCCTCTTGATATCCAGCCCAGTGTTCTTGCCATTATTTAACATGGAGTCATTCTAACAAGGTGTCTGAAACCATCTGCAGTTCACTTCGTAGGAGTCACACAGTCAGATACAAACTGTTTAAATTCTCAATGAAGTTTTTTTTCTTCGCTTGTCTAAAGGATACTTGGCAGGAAAGAAGGGAGAGAGGAAAGGAGGG
>NW_006791298.1:3681088-3682544 GCF_000442215.2 Lipotes vexillifer | reverse complement strand
GAAAGAGGAAGGGAGGGAAGAGAGAATTAAATTTCAACATTAAAAGCACGGGCAACTACCCCACCCTTCCTAGAGTCCCAGTCAAGACTATGGATAAGTAATTTGCAAGGGGAGAAAATATGATATCAAAATGATTCTTTGCTTACTAAATTCAATGACTTCAACAAGCCTTGAAGGAACTAAATGGTCCAAGGCTCCATCCCTCCATTGTCTCATCCATCCAACTCATAGACTCTTTACAGAGATATCACTTGCGGCTGGGATATGGGGAGTGAATGACCCCAGACTCCAAGAAACTCAGTTTTGAGGAGAAAAGGCATGGCTTGATGCTAAATCTTATGATGGGAATAGGATGGGGAAAAGAAAGAGACAGAGAGGAAGGGAGAGAGCGGCAGGGGAAGAGAGAAGAGAAGAGGCAAGAATATTATGGTGGTCAGTGGTTGGGGATGAGAAGGAAGAATCCCAGGTAGGCATTACATGTGGGAGGACAGAGCTTAAAAGAGAGTATTTCCGGGGCTTCCCTGGTGGCGCAGTGGTTGAGAGTCCATCTGCCGATGCAGGGGACACGGGTTCGTGCCCCGGTCCGGGAAGATCCCACGTGCCGCGGAGAGGCTGGGCCCGTGAGCCATGGCCGCTGGGCCTGCGCGTCCGGAGCCTGTGCTCCGCAACGGGAGAGGCCACAGCAGTGAGAGGCCCGCGTACCGCAAACAAAAAAAAAAAAGAGAATATTTCCAGGGTCCCACAGGCCCAGAGTGGGACGTGTGCCCTGGATGACCAAAGATCAGACTGGCAACCAGCAGGCTCTGAGGATGCTCTTCCGGATCCCAGGACACAAAGGGATCAAAGTTTGTCATTTTCCTTTCCTCCCAGCGACCTCATCTATAAAATGTGATTATAAATATGCTGAAATTTAATACATTAAAAGGAGTTTATTGATCTCTTCACAGTCTGTAATGCTAGTATTATGGTCTCTGGTCAGCTGTCTAGGTGTGCTAATGCAAAATGTGAAAGAAACATGCTTCCGGGTTTGTTTGGTGGCAGGGCCCAATCTGTATTTCATACTCAGACCTTTCACAAACTTATACCACTATGCTAATGTGTGCCTGTCTGGGGTTTGGAGGAAGCACCCCCTAGCTCATCCTTGATAACTTTGAAGCATTCATGAGTCAGAAGCAGCAACCCTGCATACATGGGAGTGAACTGCATGTTTCAATAGGTTTAGTGTTAAGACATGGGCTTCAGACTAAGACAGACAGGTATTCAAATCCTAGCTGCCTCTAACCATCTACAGGATCTCTGGACAAGTATTTAACTCTTCTGAGTCCCAGTGCAGATGAGAACAAATGTATCAAACTAATAGGGTTGCTCTGAAAATTGCTTGAATACATAAAATGGCCATTATTACAACAGGCCCATATAAGTGAGAAATTCATGTTAGAGCCCCTGTAGAACTAAG
>NW_006791298.1:3624143-3681057 GCF_000442215.2 Lipotes vexillifer | reverse complement strand
CAGCAGGGAAAAAAGGGAACTTTAATGATATTGGTGAGCTAAATAGCATGCCTTCTCCCACTCCCTCACCTTTTTCTAGGCCTGGGAGTAAGATTTCACGTTGATTTTCACTGAGGAAAACCACCCAACTGTTTGCTTCTCACCAGGACAACATATTTTTTCCTTCCTCCTCTGTGTAGTCAAGTGCAAACAAAATCCAGATTCTAGTCTGTAACAATCGCCATATGGGGTAGGAACTGATTTCCTCTTGGAAAACAATTCTAGAACATCGAGCTTTTGGGTCATTTCCTTGCACTCTGATGACATCATATCCCAACTTGTTTATTTATTCATCTTTAATTATTGCTCTATGTACATTCAACAACTATTGGAGGTACTTATGTACTGACTAAACAGAGCATCAGAGAGTTTTTACTAAGGCAGCTTAAGGTGCATGAGATATTTGACATAATTAATGTTTCAATGAATCAACTATAGTTCATCCAAATGTGACTTCTGAGAGCCTCTGCTCTTTTGAATAATTGTGAACATGGTTCTGTTTCTCCCCAAAGGCCTGTAACGTGACCCACCATGGGTGCTCCTTGAATGAGCCATGAGACATACCTAAACGTGGGATAAATGCAATTGATCTGGACGTGGAGAATACAACAGGCACTTTCTCTTCAATGTGCAGAAGAGTTGTTACATTTCCCTTATTCCTCTGTGAATATCAAATATTTTCCTGCCTCCAAAAACTATAAGTTGTGGCCAGATTTTCACATATTTTTTTCTCATTTATGAAAAGTATAGCTATAGACATAGAAATGTACCCCACTCATTGTTAACATTTTCAAGGAAGAAAAATGAGTTTGATGTGTACATTCCAGTCTGTTTATTCTCTGGTTAATATCCCTCAACAGAGCCTGTCCATACTCATACTTCTTAACCTACTGGTTTGATTATTTAGTTATTATTATCAAGGCCAGCTAAAATGGTAAGCATTAACTTGGGACATAAAACAGTGTACCAAAGGTGAAATGTATCATAATTTTGAGTACAATCACTTTTGGAGTAATCCTCCTGAAAAATACCAATAAGAGTATTTAGTCACAATGGAAATATATTTTAAGACATAGTAAAAAATGTTCTTGAAAACCTGTATCCAGAACAAATGAAATCTGTCTTTTTTTTTTTTTTGCGGTACGCGGGCCTCTCACTGTTGTGGCCTCTCCCGTTGCGGAGCACAGGCTCTGGACACGCAGGCTCAGCGGCCATGGCTCACAGGTCCAGCCGCTCTGCAGCATGTGGGATCTTCCCAGACCGGGGCACGAACACATGTTCCCTGCCTCGGCAGGCGGACTCTCAACCACTGCGCCACCAGGGAAGCCCGAAATCTGTCATTTTTAAGCTCTGTTCTCTCAGTTCTACAGAAAACATTGTAGAGATTTGTTCTCTTGACAAGATATATATTCTGCAGCCTGTATGTCTCCTCAAAGGTTTCAAACTAGCCCTTAATGTCTTAAAGTGTACTGTCTTTTGCATATGCATTCTCCTTATTTCATTTAATGTAAGGCTTGCCTGAATGCTTTTCCCAATTATCAGGTTACTAAAGATCATATTTCTCTGGGGCTGATCTTTCTAGTCATTTGTATCTCTCAGGACTCTTGGTTGAAAATGACAGAATCCCAACCTGATCTACTTTAAGCAATAGAAGAATATTTACTGGCTCACTAGCCAATGTCTAGGAAGAGCAGGGGTGCAGCTGGCTCAGGAAAGACTGGATCCAAGGAATCAGATACTCCTACCTGTCTCTCATCTTAACTTTCTGGTTTTATAACCACAGGCAACTCCAGATTTATACTGCAGTAACACATCTAGAAACACAAGAGAGCTATTTTTGTCTGCTCCATATTAGAAAAATTTTGTGGAAGGATGAGGATTGGCCTGGCTTGTATCATCTGCCCATCCTTGGACCAGTCTCTGTGGCCTGAGTGTGAAGCACTCTGGTGGGCATGCCCATAAAACTCGTATAGTTAGTGAGAAGGGACGTATTTCCTCCAAATTAAGAAGAGCGATTTTGGACATACAAAACAATACATGCCCATGATCCTTTCATGCGAGGGCATAATACTAATAGATCACTCCTTTCTGGATCATTCCTTATATTATCTTATGCTAAATAATATTGAGAAGCAATAATTACTGTCATGTTCTTTTAAGGAGACTGAATTGAATTGTGTCTACATGAAAACGACTGTGGATTTTAAGTTGGGCGCACAATTTTAAATCATTATCTCAAAACCACAACTAGCAAAAATGCAGCTTGGCCAGGTATCACTCTTCCAGCAAGCCCCAGTGAAAACAGTAGCCTTTCATTAAATAAACACAGCATTCACAGGAGACCCAGTCTCCTAGCCTGCTGATCTCTGACTGTCCTCACCAATGGAGTCGTTATCCGCATGCAGAAACCAAACAAAACCTAGTTACACATGTAACTCATTTGTTATCCAAATCTTCACATTCAGCAATTATCAGTTACTTGTTGACAGACTGATTGATAAAAGTTCCAAAAGGGTTAGCATTCGTTTCTTTCAGGTTGTTTTGTTTTGTTTTGTTTTGTTTTGATTTTAATAAACTCTGTCATGCAGCAGGGCTCTCTCCTCACTACATTTTTGTGTCTTTACGTCCAGCTCCTGGAAACTGCAGGCAGTTTCAGGGAGCCCTGCTTTACATCATTACTGCTTATCACAAAACAATAACAAATACATTTCTGTGTAGATCAGAAAATGTAAATGAACATTAAGCCCACATTACTTAAGGTGGAAACTATGCCATCAAAACTGAAAAGAAAGGGTCAGCCTTCACGTAGTGTCCAGGATCCCAGTAGTATTAGCACAACGAATGGGGTCTGAACCACCATAGTACATCAGCAGTTGGCATCCATTCGGAGAAAAGATGATGGGACAAAGCCAGGGCATGAGCCAACTGCTATGAAACAGAACCCAGCTGGAGCCACCGGGGATCCCAGCTCTGCTTCTTATTGATAGTGAAATCTTGAGTAAGTTTCTTAGCCTTCATAAGCCACAATTTCCTCAGTTGAAAATGGTACTTATAGTTGGATTGTTCCAGCATTAATATGACAATGTAAGTATCACATTTAGCAAAGTGCTCAATCACTGAAGTGGCAATAGTTAAGCCCTAAATAAAGCCCTAAATGATATTAAGATCAGAGTAATAAGGATTTTCTGCAGCAGAGAACAAGCCACATGCCCTTTATCTAATGGTCTGTACAGGATGGAGTGTGAAAAAGAGAAGCATTAGATAATAGCCCTGCCCTCAGATGGTTTATTGTCTAGCTTGGGCGGGGGGAGCCAAAGGGAATACACACACATGAAATAACAACAGAACAATACTCAACAGCAAAAAATATAAAATTACAGATGCGGACTGTGCACATGAAAGCAGTTTAGAACAGAGGGTGGGTCTTGAAAGCTGGGATAATGGCTTCTAAAATATAGACACTGCAATGGCACAGATGCTGTCAGTTTTGTCCATTGTTCTAACCATAGCACCTAGACCAGTGCCTGGCTCTTAGTGGGCGGTCAATAAATATCTATCTAGTGAATAGATGAATGAATTGTTTAAAAAATTAGTGGGAACGCTCTGGACTTGGAATACGAAGACCTGATTGGGATCCCTGCTCAATAGCTCTGTATTACTGGAGAACTTCCTTAACCTCTCTGAACCTCAGTTGCCTTATCTGTAAAATGGCTATCTAAATCCCTATCCACTACGTGGGTTTGTCATACAAATAAATAACACATTTTCTGTGAAAGGCACTGATCCACAGCGGGCACTTGACAAATGGCAGTAAAAATGTAGTTGTAAGGAGGAACTGGAACCTTAAGGATGGGGCGCAAATTCGGATAAGTAGAAAAAAAGTAATTTTAATGCTGCATTTTACCCCTTAACTGGGGCTCCAATACCAGTAAGGGTGTCCACAGAATAACAGGATGGAAGACTGTTTTTCTTTCCCTCCATGGTAACCAACAGCACATGCTTCCTTGCTGTTAACAAGATCAATAAACTGGGCACATTCAGAAATCGACAATTAACCCCTTTTACAACAACACTTAAAGTCACAGGCCTCTCTATTTTATATGGCTAAGCAGGCTGCTGAGCACGTGGTTTTTATTATTGCCCTCCCCACCTTAAAAAGAAACAAAATGACTACTAATAATTTAACACCTTATAGAACCTGTCCCTCTCTTAATGATTTTGCAGGGAAGCCTTGTGCACTGCAGCTGTCTTTGCAAGGGCCACCTCCACGTCCATGCTGCTTGGGGGAACTATATTATCTTTGGTCCTGCTTACCTTTCTAAATGTTTTATGGTTTACAGCTGTGGTGAAAAGGATTCTGGGGTCAGCAGAGATTTATTCTCTTTTTTAATGTTTTTACTAGGCTGAATAAACACATTCTCGAGGAATGAAACCTCTGGCCATGTTGGGAATATGGAAACCTGGGCTCCACTCCGTAATGGCAGCTCTTTTGTGACTGACACTTGCTTGTAACAACGGGTGCCATTGTCAGCTTTGAATGGGACGGCGGTCAGGAGCCTTCAGTGGGTTCCAGAACACCCACCGCAGGAGCGTCTGTGTCACAACCCTACCTGAAATCGCCTTCCTTTTTGCAGGATCCCATTAACACCTGTAGGAAAACGCTGCACTTTAAGGGCTCTGGAGAGTCTGGAAGGTTGAGAATGCATAACTGATACAATTTCTTTGGCGATTTTATATCCAGCATGTGCTCATTTAAATATTTTTGGCAAATGAACCTAGATAAAGTGAGTCTTTTCCCCAAATTCAAACCAACCCTTAATTTTTATGAGGTTTGTAAAACTTCAGCAAAACAATTCCTTTAAAAGGAAAAAGAAAGTATTTCTTAAGCTTGCTCATTCCGTTGATTTTGGCTAAGACTGTTCACAGAATTACTCATATGCTCTGAGAAAGATTATTCATATAGTGATTTGGAGCTGGGTGGAATCAGAAAGTATTATAAATCTCTTCACATGACATTCCTGCAAACTTTGCCAGGCTGGGACTAAAGTAGGCTTGGAAGCCAACAGGCAGCACCTGTACAGCCCACTACAAGGCAAACGCTGGCCTATCATTTGACCTTCTCAAGGTGTCCCCAACTTTGGCTTCAAAGTCAGACGAATAAAGAGCTTTGTCTTGTTGCAGGGCTTTGGGGGTAATTAGCAAGCATAAGCCATCCTTGCAGACATACCAGTTGGCAGCTTTGGAGAAACTGACAAGCCTGGCTCATTTCTTTGTTTTGCATTGCTTTTCCCTTCATAAGAACAGTGTAAAGGCCTCTCCATGAACTGTCTCTCAGAGCCACATCTGGCTCATACTAATGAGAGTTGCTGTGGCTGCTGCCACTCAGGTGATTTCAGGCTACTGTTCTGGGCTCTGCTCTGCTCTAAATGTATAGTCATGTTCCTAAGATATCACAAGTTTGCAGATATTATGTTATTGAAACAATTATTTCAATAGAAAAAATACTTGGGAGTTAGGCACTTTCACACTTAACAACAGTGATTTTTTTCCTTGTAGCAATGTCAATAGTAAAGGTTTCCTTTATAGCCCACGGAGTTGAGGGACCAGGATAAAGCTATAAGGCCTAAACACCATGCAAATCCAGACTGATGATATAGAGCTTTTGCTCAGGAGACCAACATTTCTTCTCTGATCACACTAGGTCTCACATAGAGCACGGTGATTCTCAGTCATTCTCATCATCTTTATCATCCATTGTTATGAAGAATAAAGTACAATGCCACCCAAACAAAGCAAATGGGTACTACGGACTAGTTCTTTTTCTACGCATGTCGATAATTACAATAGTAGATCTCACAGTGTGAGTCCCTTTCCCTGAACACTCAAGTTCCATCTGAGCTGGAAACACTCAAACTCTAAGAGAAATGTCAGTACTTCTTTGTCCTTTCTTGCCAATTAGAGTCATAGTCCTTTGGTCCAGTACTTTTACAGGGACCGAGCTGCATGCATCTAAGGCAAGAATTTCCCTTGGGAATTCCCTGGCGGTCCAGGGGTTAGGACTCCGTGCTTTCACTGCCAAGGGCACAGGTTCGATCCCTGGTCAGGGAGCTACGATTCTACAAGCCGTGTGGGGCGGCCAAAAAACAAGAATTTTCTTCACCCCATCACATTTCTCGAGGGATAACTTAGTGAGTGTGCACATTAGCTGTTCCTGACTCTTCCTACCTTTAAATAGTTTCCCCAACCAATTCCCTTAATTTCAGAGGCTTTCCTGGTCATTTCAGTTATTGTGAGACATAGTGAGTATGACGTTCCTCATTCTCACCCATTATTCTCATCCGTCTCTCTGTCATTCCAGCCCTGTTTTCTTTCTTCCCTCCAAGTTCCAGAGAAGAAGCTTCTCTCTCCCTATTGACATCTAACCTGTCCTGGGTAGCTTTTCTCTTCTCATTACCTCCAGGATTTTAACCCCACAATGGTTGTTTTTGCCCCTTAGTGTCTTCAAAGACCTCTTCCAGAAATGGTCAGATCTTCCTAAAGACACACACAGTCTTACTTCTCCTGAGCCCAATTTGCCTTCTTTCACTCACAGACATTTTAAATGTGAGGTCTACTGTCACTACCTCCAGTAACTTCTCACTGTGTTTCTTTCTTTCTTTTTCTTTTCTTTTAATTTTGGCCACATCGCACAGTTTGCAGGATCGCAGCTCCCATCAGGGATTGAACCCGGGCCACGGCAGTGAAAGCGCTGAATCCTAACCACTAGACCACCAGGGAACTCCCGGTGTTTCTTCTTGATTACTGTACATAAGGCACCATTCTTTCTATGAAGCGATCTCTCGATGGCCAACCACAATTTCGGCTTCTAAATCTAAATCTAATCTTAGGCCCCACTCATTTTCCTTTGAAACACTCTGTTTATCCCCTACTCCCCAAAAGCTCTCTCTCTCCTCCATGGTTTCTATGATCTTGTACTTTCCTGGTTTTTCTTCTAAATCTCTAATAACTTTTCCCCTCCCATACTGATCTCCTATACCCCTTCCCAAAGATGAGTGTCACTTAACACTCAAACCTTGCTTTTCCATTCCTCCTTCTGGTCATGCTGTTGGGAAGGCCCTTGGAATTCACTTATCACTCCAATCTGATTGTCTTCAAGACCCATCCTATTTTCCCTCCAGCGTAATTGCATTTGGATGTACAAACCATCACGTGGTTCAGTTCCAGTCCTCAGGAAGCAGATGCTAAGATGGAGTTAAAAGTACAAGAGATTTATTGGGGGTGTTGTTTGTGGATGAAAAAGGGTAAAAGAGTAAAACACACAGAGAGAGGCTTCAGACTGTGATGCAGTCCTGACACCTCAGTAAAGAGAGGGGGAGGGAAGGAGGATTTAGGAAGGTGCAGCTCAGAGTCTGGGCCAGCCCAGTGGAGAGCCCCAGAGCACTGACTGCCTAACGGAGGAGGCCCACGTGGGACAGAAAGGCTCAGCTCTATCACCCCTTCGTAGCTTAGTCACTGGTTGATTGTGAGCTGCCTGGGGAGAGTGTGACCTTGCTTGCGTGCTATGGCAGATGCCCAAGGCGCTAGAGCCGGAGGCTGTCAGCTAACTGCAATTCTTACAGCAGGTTCTGCATTTCTTACAGCAGCCTCTCCAAAAGGAGATCTCAAACACAATCCGTGCAAAACTAAGCTTTTCCTTCCTCCTCTCCCACCTTATACGCTTTCAAATGATCCATCTCTGCCTTTGGTATCAGCGTTCTTCCATCTTCCAAACCAGGTAACTTCAAGTGATCTTTGGTTTCTCCAATACCCTTATTGCTTATATCCAATTTGGAACTCTGAAATTCTTCTAAAATGCTTCTCAGCATTATCATTCCATCTTTCTTCTCAGTGCCACTATTCCGTAAAGACTGCATATTGATTAAACTTGCTTATTGCTCTCCCTGGCTCCTCTTTCTCACTCACTCCCTAAATGTTGTGGTTTCCCAGGATTCAGTCCTTAACTCTTGTCTCCTATCACACAACAGGCTCATCCTTGATGACTTTATCCACTAATCAACCTCTACTGAAATACCCATGACTCCAAAATTTTTTATCTCCAGAAATCTAAATCAATGTTTCTCAGACTCGAGTGTTATAGTTATATGCTCACTTTCAAAAGGAAAAAAATTATTGTATACCCTAGCATTAAATTATTTTATTAAACATGTGATATATGTGCTAACATAAAACTAAGTATAAACTTTTGGTAATAGTTTGGTTTCCTTCCAGACTTTTTTCTACACATATTTTACATGGTTGAGATCATATTATATGTGTGTATGTATATGTTGTATCTTGTTTCTGATTCTTGACATTAGAGCACAAGCATTTTCTCAGTCAATAAAACTCTTCATGCACATTATTTTTTCATAGGCACATTTCATTCTGTAGATGTGTCACAATTAATCTATTTTATAATGATGTCTAATGTTAAATAATAAAGCAATAAATCACTCTGTACATAAAGATTCATCCAAATTAAAGACTATTTCCTCAGAATGGGTTTCCAGAAGTGGGAAAGTATATATATCTTCATTTCAGTGATGAGAAAACCTAGGTTCTAGGAATTTGAATAATTTCCCCAAGGCCATCCAGCCTGTAAAAGGTAAGGGATGAAAAGGGAAATCTCAGCCCTAAGTTATTTGTATTGGGTCAGGCTACCCCTGCAGGGTCATGAAGGGATGCTGTCCTAGGATTCTTTACGGGGTAGAAGGCCTGAGAGCTACAAAGGGATAACTTACAATCTGATTCCCTTAAAACCTCAGCGAGATCTGGGATTCAGATGTGTAGGTACAGGTAGCATGAGAATCAGAAGATTAGGAGTAACCTACTATTTTCTCAGGGTGTACTTGTGCTGTAGTTACATTTGCATCAGTATTACTGTCTTGGTCTTGTCTGGGCTTGGAAAGGCTGCAGGGGTCCTTCATGACTGAGCTCTAATCTTTTAAAAAGGATATGAGCTCTTACTTAAAGTTAAACAAATGGTGCCATGCAGCTGTATCTGTAGCTTGTCCTCCATCCATACCCTTGGCCCAGAGCTGCTGCAGTTAGGAGATATCTGATGCTCTTACCCCAAAAGTCATGGCATCCCTGCCTTTATCCAGGGTGAGATCTGTTTCTTGTTTGGACCCTAACCAAGACGTGACTTTTCCGGCCAAAGAGAGTTAAAAATGCCCCTCTTTTTGCTACAACATGAAGAAGGGAATGGGTGGGGCGTGCAGTTCACAGAGACAGAACATTCAGCCATGCAACAATTCTTAAATTAGAAAATAAAAGGAGGCATCTAGGGTTTTACAGAATGTGATGTAGCAAGTGATTTAGAAGAAAATTTAAAAATAGACCAGAGTTTCTCAGCCTCCGCACTACTGACATTTTGAGCTGGACAATTCTTTATTGTGGGGCTGTCTTGTGCATTGTAGTGGTTTAGCAGCATTCCTGCACTCTACCCACCAGATGCCACTAGCACCCCTCTCCAGTCATCACAATCAAAACTGTCTCCGGACAATGTCAATGTCTTCTGAGGGTCAAAATCACCCCTGTTGAGAATCACTGAAATAAACTAATAGTTTCCAAAAAAGAAAGCAGCCAATCCCAATGTGGGGGGCAAATAAAAAGAAAGTTATTTGACATGGAAGATGTACAAAACATCTTTTGAGCAGAGGACTTCAAATCAGATAAGAACAGAAGGTCCTCCTTTAGTCACCCCAGCTAAGGGTCTTCTCCAGAGCACGGCTTCTGCCAATCTTAACAAAAATCCTCCTGGAATTAACAAACGTTCCAAGATTGTTTCTATAATTATTGAACTGCATAAACCCTATTGAACATCACAATCAAGATTCTCATGCTCAGAAAGTGAGACAACCTGCAAGGATGCTAGACTGGCTTCCCTCTATGTTAATACTTTACTTGCTACATAACCATAAAATCTTAGTATTGAAAGGATCTAAGAAGCTATTTAATTAAGCTTACCAAATTTCCTGCACAAGATCCTTGACAGATAATGGAAACCTTTCACAAGGTAGGTTATTCCATCATTGGACAGCACTACTTACTTACCAGTTTTCATGTTGGGGGTTACAATCTGCCTCTGAGAAATGACCATTTGTTGGAATAAGTCCACTCCCTCATCTAAATGTCTGAAAGTAGACCTTGAAGTCACCTATTAGGTCTTTTCTTCAACGTCTCTTCTCCACTCCAGTCAACCATTCCCAGTATGTTCAACTGTTTTTCACATGCCATCATCACCTGTCTCACCACCAGTCACTCTCTTCTTCCTCCTCTGACCACTGATTCCTTCCTCAGGATCCAAAGGGGTCTCACCAGCACCTCATAATTGCAGTCAACAATGATACTAAACTCTCACTCCTGTCATCAAGGCCCTAACATACTCCTTTACCTCTCATTCACCTCAGAAGACTTGTCTTTGGTCTCACAGACAGAACAGGCATTGTAGAGATACAATTCTCAAGATCATACATCCCTTCCTTCTGCCTCCTACCTGGGTCCTCCCTCCCAGACTTATTCTTACCAACTTACCTATGTCTTTAGGTCTCTTCTTATTTCTCCTCCAATCTGAGGATAAAGATCTGTCTCCATCAATCATTCTTCCTATTCTGTGTTTTTAGTTTTTCCCTCTCATTCTCCCCTTCTCACAGCCTACCGATATGTGTAGGCTTTCCCTTTCAAAACAAACCAACAAACATGGCCATTCCTCCCTGTAACTAGAGCACCACAGTACGGAGCCACCTTCCTCTACATCTTGGCTCTGCTAAGGGTCATCCATATCTGAAGCCTTATCTCATTTATTTCTTACTTCACTACAATTAGCATCCTCATATCAGAATACTCCCTTTGCTCCACACATACCAAGGGATCTGAAAACCATTTTGTTTTCTGTGCCTGGAATGATATCTCCCTTGTCCAGTTAGCAAACTCATTTTTTTTTAAGACCCTCAGATGCCATCTCCTTTGCATGGCCTTCCCTAGAGAGGTAGAAAGATAATCAGACCACCACATGGTCAGTTTTACAGGCGTGTTTTAAGAATTAAATAAAATAGAGCTTCCCTGGTGGTGCAGTGGTTAAGAATCCGCCTGCCAATGCAGGTGACACGGGTTCGATCCCTGGTCCGGGAAGATCCCACATGCCGCGGAGCAACTAAGCCCGTGCGCCACAACTACTGAGCCTGTGCTCTAGAGCCCACGAGCCACAACTACTGAAGCCCGTGTGCCTAGAGCCCGTGCTCAGCAACAAGAGAAGCCACCGTAATGAGAAGCCCACGCACCGCAATGAAGAGTAGCCCCAGCTCACCGCAACTAGAGAAAGCCCATGCACAGTAACAAAGACCCAATGCAGCCAAAAATAAATAAATTAAAAAGAAAGAATTAAAATAATATACACCAAGTGCTTGGTGCGGTGATTGGCACAGGATAAATGCTTGATAAATTGCAGCTATTATTATTAGCCTCTTAGGCAGGTTCCTTTTCCTTTTCTCTAGGCATCCCTTATCTTCTCCAGGACATTACGTTGTATTCGTCTAAGCGGGTGACAAATTCTCCACCAGTCTGCAAATCTAAGGGCAGGGACACCATTTTTTCATCTATATGTACCTAACACTGAGCATAATGCTTAGTACCTGGTAGGAACTCATATCTGATGAATGAGTGAATGACAATTCACTTGCATGAGTACAAGGCAATTATCATGTCTTATAATTAACAAGGGTATACCGGTTCTGGGCTAATGGTTCTGGCCTTTTCAGCAGTGATATCACATTTCAAAACTCCAATTTACATCCGTGAAGCTTGGAATGGATTTGAATGCCAAAGAGCGGGTTAGCACTCCCTGAGACTGATTCCCTAGTGGGGGCAACCACCGTGCTGGATCTTGGGGGCCGAATGAACTCTTGGTCCTGGCTGGCGCTGTCTGCCCTTGGAGAGTCAGGGTTGCCCTAACAGCCAGCCTCTCCAGGTTCAGCTGTGGGCAAAACACTGAAGGCGGAACAAAAGTGGCATTGTTGGGACAGAGAGAGTGGCATGGACATATATACACTACCAAACGTAAAATAGATAGCTAGTGGGAAGCAGCCGCATAGCACAGGGAGATCAGCTCCGTGCTTTGTGACCACCTAGAGGGATGGGATAGGGAGGGTGGGATGCAAGAGGGAGGGGATATGGGAACATATGTATATGTATAGCTGATTCACTTTGTTATACAGCAAAAACTAACACGACATTGTAAAGCAATTATACTCCAATAAAGATGTTAAAAAAAAAAGTGGCATTGTTGCCACCGCTCAAAGTGGGCTCTTGGGCAACGATCAGAGGACTTGCTTGTCAGCTTCTCTCTTCCAGACACAGCACTCGGTTCCACCTCTGCCTTCAGGAACTGGGGTAATGGCAGCCACCAAGTACAGGGAGAAAAGGTACTTGGGAGAAAAGGTATGTTTATGTCAGGTGTGAAAGCGCTTGAAGGAATGATGCTTGGTAGCTACCAAGTGGAGATGAATTTTACTGGACGTTTCATTCTGGTCATGGTGTGGCTAGTTGTTTTATTTAAGTATACACTAGTCAGAGCCAAAGAGCTGTCCTCTAACTTTTTCACCACCATAAGACTCCTTTTTACATTTTATATCCGCCTGCCCCCAAAGACCTATGCTTTAAATATTTTTGTCGAATATAAAAATTTGAAGTTTTTATGGGGAAAATATTTATATATTGAACCCTTAGTGTGTGCCAGGTACTCTGCCTGTGTACTATGTGCATATTGTCTTTTATTCCTTATAATAACCCTATGGGGAGAGTCTACTATTTCTATTTTATAAATGAGGAAACTGAGGCTCAGGTAGTTTAAGAAACTTGTTCAGGGCCACACACCTTATAAAAGATCTTATTTGTAGTCAGTTTGTCTAAGGACACACAGTTTTTTAAAGGATCTCAATTAACTAACAGCTAATTAAGTAAAAAAGTAACTGTTCCCCTTACTGTTACTAAAATAAGTATCTTTGTAAAATACAAAAATAATTAACCAAAATGTATTAAAATACAACATATAAATACAGTAAGTATATAAAAATAATACTTCCAATTAAAGCCTCTAATTAGCAAGAGAATGCAAATGTTTTTTCATTTAATTGATCTAATTTGAGATGAATAAACTTCTGGCTCTAGTTATCCTGTGCTGTTTAAAAAAGTAATAATAATAATACACAACAGTAGGACTTTTGAAATTTCACAAATAGTTCTTGGACTTTTACTACTCCAAGTGTCTGTGGGGTCTGAGACTTCTAGGATGGTGTCACTGCTCTAGGGTATTATTCTCTGCTGCTTGCCCTTTGAAAATGGTTTCTCAATGTACTGCATAAATGCTGAATGCCATTTTTGTTCTTGGTGGCCTTTTCTAAACTTAGGCAAGATTCTGTCCAACGGGAAGGCATGCAAAGGTCTTTCCTTTGACCTCAGTGCTTATCTGGAGAAAACACAATTTTAGGATTTCCTCAAGCTGTTTGCATGATCCCTGGAGGTACAGATCATAAAGATTTCAAAGGAATTTTAGGACCTGGGGAAGAAATGAAAAGCTCACCTTTGCCCTTAACTTTGTGTGTCCATCAGCCGGGGGATCTGGGGGCCAGGCTTACTGGTGACTCCAGGTGTAAGCAGGAGGGTCCGATTTCAAAGTCCTTAGGAAATTCTTACTCCAGGACCCAAATAAGGGGTTGAGGCTTTGATTTGCAACAGAAAGACAGCTTCGAATTGTTTTGCAGAGTCCATTCTACTCCAAGAAACAAGATTCAGAGAGACCAGGGTAATAACTTCCAGCTAAAAGATGTTGGGATTCCTTTTGCTCTGTCAGCAAGAAAGGTAGAGAGACTGAGCTGACACTCAGACCCATAATAAAACCTCCTTAAAGATGAGGCACAGAATATCACACTGCAGGGAGTTCACTGATGGAAAAATAATGACAATCCTATCTTCTGGTGGTGGTCCATCAAACCAGCATAATCCACAATTTGTCAAAGGTCTTTGCTAACATGGGTGTGACTCTTACCACTTTCTTAAAAGGTATGGACAGACCCATGGTCTGAGCTCAAAGAAACAGTGGATTGAGACTTAAACCTTTACAAAGAGCCACTTGTGTAAAGATGTGACGTGCAGCATTATTTATAAATGTTTAAAAACGGGGGAACAAGTTGACAAATGGCAGTGATTTTAGTCAGGAGAACATACACATTAGTGATGAGAGAGAGCGAGATCAAGTCACTACGTGGAAAATATCTAAGGTACAACGTTAAGTGGGAAAAAAAAGATGGAAGCAATTGTACATACGTAGCTATTGCAGTCATATGAAAGACGTATGGGGAAAATGACACAAAGGTACTGATAACATTTATTGAGTGTGTATTATGTGCCAGGTGCCCAATAAAGCATGAATAATCTCATTTCATCCTTACCAAAAAATTCTATGAGGAAGCTTCTATCAAGATGCTTCTTGATAGGATGTGAAAACAGGCTGAGAGAAGTTAAAGTAACTTGCCTGAGATCTCACTGCGGTTAATTGTTGGAAGCAGATACTCTTAACCTCTCTCTATTAGGAAATTACGGTTTTATTGTAGGTACGGGAGCTATGTATACATTTTTTTCTTTTAACCTATTTTCCAAATGTTCTGTAGTGTGATTATATTAAATTTAAAACATTTAAAAACGTGTATTAAATTAGAACTCATAACTTCCGAGAATGTTCAGATAATATACTCATTTCCCATTGGACAGTGAATTTGAACTCAGATAAGCCTTATTGTTTGATGAGGCACAGAAATGAAAATGTTACCCCGAATCAGATTCAGCAGACATTCTTTGAGCCCCGGCTATAGAGAGGAGTACATGAAATAAAGCAGGTCAGGTGCTTAGCACAGTGTCAGGGGGACAACAGTAAACACTCAACAGATATTATTTGCTGTTATTATCATGTGCCAGGTACTGTCCTAAGTGCCCCTCACAAACACCCTGAGTGTTTAGTTATTATTATCTCCATTTTGCAGATGAGGAAATTTAGATTCAGAAAGGTTAAGGAACTCACCCATTGTTCCTCAGTTACTAAGTGGTAGAGCCAAGCCCAGTGGTGCTTCCCCTCCCCTGTACCAGCTTCTCTCCAGCACAGGTGAAACATATATGGTGCCATACACTTGCCTAAACCGGAAGCCCAAACCAGTGTGGATTTCCCCTACTTGTACATAAGCCCACCACAGAGAAATATCCAGGGATTCCAAGTCCTCTGGTATCTGCCCTGACGATGTGTCAAAATCCATTTCCATTTCTTATCCGCAAAGGAACTTCCTTCTGAGTTCTCCCAGC
Organism: Lipotes vexillifer; assembly: GCF_000442215.2. Classification (NCBI taxonomy): domain Eukaryota; kingdom Metazoa; phylum Chordata; class Mammalia; order Artiodactyla; family Lipotidae; genus Lipotes; species Lipotes vexillifer. The sequence goes on along the minus strand of NW_006791298.1, from coordinate 3,665,631 downwards.
ACCTCCTGCAGAGCACTGCATTCTCATGGTCTCACCTCATCCCCTCCATCCTTTAGGACCCAGTTCAAATTCAGCCTCTGCCAGGAAGCCCACATGCCCACGTCAATTTCTCCCTCTCTTGACTTCCCACAGAACATATTTTTTGGTCATTTAATTATATTCCACACTGTTCAATCCTTTAAATAGCTAATGTATCTAAGACTTGACTCTTTGAAGTTGGTGGTTCCTAAGAGTAAGACAGTTTTATATGTTTCTTTTTCTGTCCCTTCAGAGTGCCTAGTATAGTACAAGTTCCTTTAGTATTTGTATTACTCAGGACTCTCAGTTGCAAGTAACAGAGAACTTAACTCCACTTGGCAGAAGCTAAAAACAAAAAAAGTGAGGGTAGTGGGAAGAGGTGTTTATAGGTTCATGTAACTGACAAGTCCCATGGCTTGGTGCATGGTTGGATTCTCCAATATACCAATTGATCTGGCTTGGGCACGTGGTTACCCCACTTGGAGACTGGGCCAGCTCCATCCAGACGGATAGTGGACACGAGACAGTCTTCTCCAAAGGAAAAGCAAGCTGCTCTTGTCAAAAAGGATGAATGGATACTGGGCAGGCAAGAACAGCAGATGTCCCTTACCTTATTGAATCAAATTCCTCGGCACTTTAATACCAATAATAATAACTGTTCTTCTCTGGTCAGGCACCAGACTGGAACCCCATTTGGAACTGCTAGGCAGCGACAGAGGTCTTATTAATCTGATCTCAACTGAAGTGAGCCAGGCCTAGGGGCAGAGCTACAAAGGAGAGCTTACAAATCTCTGACACAGCATTTTAATACCACAGGGGATTTTTTTCCTTTCCCACAAATTGTGTTAACCCTTCGGGGACAGGGGGGAAACCCTGTGTAGAGCTCATTAGTGGCTTTCCTTTAGAGCTCTTCAAAGAGGCTCCGTCATTTGCCAACATGATTTTTCTTAATATTGTGCAGATGGCAGGCTAATCCATCTTCAAATGATCTAATTGACTCTAACTTTCTCTTAAGAAACGCTGCATGGAGTTGCAAAGTCTTAATTGCGGGGTGTATGCTGAATGTCTCCAAGATTACAGAGCCAAGCACTCAAACCAAAGCTGGGGAATGTCCGGTGGAAACTTTCAGGGGAAGAAAATGGAAGGTACAGAATGGCCAAGTGGGGAGCTTCAAGTCCACTTCTTGGACCCTAGTGTTCCTAAAGTTGAAGAGATTCCTCAACTGACAGCCTAAGAATCTCCACTCGCGGAGGTTCCCCTTGTGGCGTCAAAGCCTCACGCTTCCATTTATGATGGAGGGAATGGGTAGAATAAAGGGGCAGGCAGAGCAGTAGCTGGCATCTTCCCACTGGCTGGGCAAGAATAAGGACCCCAAGTGGCCAATCTTTTCTTAGAGGTTTCCCGGGCCTTCTGCTTTCTTAGCCTAGCAACATTTATACATCTTACAACGGGTCTAATGAAATAAAACAGATTTATGGAGAGGAGATAAGCTAAGCAGAGTGGGGGAAGGGTGGGGAGGGGAAGGCTGGAGACAGAGCCTGGGATTGCGATGCTTCCTGTGGTGGCGGGAGATGGGCACACGGGGCCGGTGAGGTTAACGCAAATACCAGAGGCTCCCTTTAATTTAGCATTTCTCTTAAACTTTGTGGACCTTATTTATCTTGTTTATTCATCACAACTACTCTGTGAGGGTTCAACCGTTTTCTGAATTTCTATCAGGGTGAACCGAGGCTCCCAGCTGAAGCCTTGGCTGTAGCTGGTGCCTGGCAGAGCTGGGATCCAGACTTCTGATTCCAAGGTGAGTACCATTCGCTGAGCCCCTGCCCCAGACATGCCAAGAGGGTTGCTGGGGGGATGGGTCAGGGTCACATGCAGGTTGCCCCCCCCCCCCCCCAAGGTTCCTGGCATGTGTAGGTACAGATAACCCAGCTCACCCATTCCCTGGCAGGCCTGGGGGAGCTATCATTTTTACTAGGATGAAGTCATATATTAACAATAACATGGTTTCTGTCAACATCAGGCCCTCAGGCCTTTGTTCTGCCCTCCCCCACAAATATATTTATATTGGCCCCAGCTAAAAATATCCCACTTTCCATTTGCATTTGCAATCCCTTATGTCTCATCTGGTAGACAACATGCAGGAAATCAGGCTGTAAAGAAACCGGCAGTAAACCTACGGCACTTTATTAATTCCACTTTCACGCCTCCTGGGGCCAGTGAGAATAGGAGAGCACGGTCAGGCTCCTGCACCAGAGCCCTGCTTTCCTAGAGACTGGCCCATATTCCCCACTTAATCCAGGGCCCCAAAGACAGTCTCCATGGGCCATTTACATTCAACAACCCTAATGAAGAATCCACAGAAAGCAAACCCTTAATAACTGGGATAATAGCAAACTTCCATTGAGGGTTTGTTATGTGCCAGGCACTGTGTGCAGTGATTCACACACATTATCACGCTTAATCCACAAAATCCTTTGAGCAGATGCTATTACGATCCCCATTTTTACAGAAGAGAAAAGCTCACAGGTTATTCTGCATCCCCAGAAGTTTCTCTGCTCTGAGCCAGGCAGTGTCGGAGTGTCCATGGCTCCCCAGTTGATTGTTTAGATATTCATCAAATGCCCTCTCTGTGCCAGTGGTAGAGGACACGAAGATGATTTTCCCATGAAAACCAGAGACATATCCATGTCGCTCTCCCTGCAGTCACCACTCATCCCTGATGACGGAAAAATCCAGGTGAGGAGGAGGCCCATAATATACTTCATCAAAGAGCCACCAAGGTTGGGTTTCCCTGGTGGTGCAGTGGTTAAGAATCCGCCTACCAATGCAGGGGACATGGGTTCGAGCCCTGGTCCGGGAAGATCCCACGTGCCGTGGAGCAACTAAGCCCGTGTGCCACAACTACTGAGCCTGTGCTCTAGAGCCTGCATGCCACAACTACCAAAGCCCGCGCACTTAGAGCCCGTGCTCCGCAACAAGAGAAGCCACCGCAATGAGAAGCCCGTACACCTCAACGAAGAGTAGCCCCCGCTCGCCACAACTAGAGAAAGCCCGCACGCAGCATCGAAGACTCAATGAAGCCAAAAATAAATTTAAAAAAAAAAAGAAAAAGAGCCATCAAAGTTTATGAGTATGTGCATGGGGAGTGTGAAGGTGGGGTGGGGTGGGGTGGGGTGGGGTGGGGTGGGGGAAGGGGGCATGAGTTAGATACCAGCTCTGTCCTAGGCACTGTTTGGCATTTTGCATGCATTTTCTCATTTGATTTCATTCAGTTTACTTTTATTTATTGAACTTCATCTTTTACACTTCCCTCTTCTCTAGGCCATCTCAGACCTTTTTAGTTCTTTACAACCTACCTACTTCCATCCTAGACCAAGTCACCAAACCACCCATTTTTCCCATAGGGACTAATACAGCAGCCTCCTTACTAGCCTTCCAGCTCCTGCTCGTACCTGCCTCAGCCTCCACACGGCTGCCAGGGTACTCCTCTGATTATAAGTTAGAACATGCCACTCCTTCAGCTAAAGCCTCCCATGGTTTCAGTCATTCTTGGATTTAGATGTCCACGTCGCACCGCAAGACTCAGCTCCTACTTACCTTTCCAACCTCACGTCACTACTTCCACCCCTACTCACCCAATTTCAGCCACATTGACCTTCTTTCCATTCCGTGATTGTGCCAAATCCTTTCCCACTCCAGGGCCTTTCCTCTTGCTGTGCTTTTGCTTAGGATAGTCTCTCTTTCCCCAACTCTTCTCAAGGCTGGCTCATCCCATTCATTAGATGTCAGCTCAAATGCCAACTCCTTGGGGGAGAACTTTTGCTCACCAAGCTGTGAAAGCAGCCCCTTTCCTACCCCCAGAAAACTGTACATCACTCAATATTCTTCCTATTGAACTTGTTTCTGTGTTTGCTGTCAGTCTCCTACTAGAACCAAGTTCCATTAGGACAAAGAACTTGCCTGGTACTGCTTGCCAATGTGTTCCCAAAGCCTTGGCCTGGCACACAGTAGTCGCTCCATTAATATTTGCTGAATTAGCAATATTAACAAACAAACCCTCCCAAGGACTCCCAAGGTGGACATCTCAGGACATTCTTATTCTGTACCTCAAGAAACCGAAGCTTAGGGCAGGCCTGGTATTCAAACCCAGGTCTGCACAGCTCCTATGCCAGGCCTCTTACAACTATGCCAGGTAGTCTCCCAAGGCCAGTAAAATACAAGATGCAGGCTACACCATGGATGAACCTTGAAAACATGCTTAAATGAAAGAAGACAGACAGAAAAGGCTTCATCCTGCATGATTCCATTTATATAAAATGTCCAGAAGAGGCAAACCCAGGGAGACAGAAAGCGGACTAGTGGTTGTCAGAGGCTGAGGGCAGGGGGAGACGGAGAGTGAGTGCTTAATGGGTACAGAGTTTCCCTTTGGGGTGATGAAAATGTTCTGCAATTAGATAGCAGCGATGATTGCGCAACACTGTGAATATACTAAGTGCCACTGAACTGTACACTTAAAAATGGTTAAAATGGTAAATTTAGTGTTATGTATATTTTGTAATGGTAATAATAATAAAAGCAAGGAATGGGCTTCCCTGGTGGCGCAGTGGTTGAGAGTCTGCCTGTCGATGCAGGGGACGTGGGTTCGTGCCCCGGTCCGAGAAGATCCCACAGGCCGCGGAGTGGCTAGGCCCGTGAGCCATGGCCGCTGAGCTTGCGCGTCCGGAGCCTGTGCTCCGCAATGGGAGAGGCCACAACAGTGAGAGGCCCGAGTACTGCAAAAAAAACAAAAACAAAAACAAGGAAGATTCCCCAGGAGAGCCAGGTACCCACAGCCATTTGGAAGTTGAGCCAGGAACCCACTCCAAGCCATGGCCCCCTCGGCCCCTACGTGGTGCTGGCTGCAGATGTCATTGTCCTGACCTTCTGCAGGATCTGCCTGCCAGCGAGGTGGACTGTTTCACAATTAACCCTAATCTAAAAGAATAACATTTTACTCTGCGACTTCGTAGTGCCTCTCTTTGTAATTTACCCTTTCTCTTTAATCAGGATGATCACCCAAACAATCATATATACATATAATTTGTTTTTAATCCAAGAGACAATGTAGCCTGCCGAATGCTGATCTGAAATCCTGTCCGACTGCCGCTCTCAATATTTGAGTTTCTATTTTTAGCCCTAAACAGAAAACTGACTCAAACAAATATTATTCTGGAGAAGTGGTGAGTTCTGTAGTGTTTTTACCAAGGAAAGTCTCTCTCAAACAGAACTGAGAGGGGATGCAGTGGGGACTGGGGTAGTGCTCTGTGCTGGAAGATGCCTCAAACATCTTTCTAACCCCAAAGCTGGAACATTATCCAGTCCCCAAGTTTAACAGAACGCTTCTCATTTTGCTCCCAAATATCAAATCTCCCCATGCTCTAACCATCAGAGTGCTTTATCAGGGTTAGAAATGCTGACTTCTTGATTTTTCCCCTGAATTCAATGAAATAGGCTGGACAACACTAGTAAGATGGTGTTTTCAGGACTGTTTGGAATGAGGCCACGGTGTGATTGTTCACTGCCGTTTTGGGTCACCTGGGCAGAGTTAGGCTTAGAGAGACTGCCTGGGTCCAGGTCACTGGTAAATGAATGAGTAAAGGGCACATCATTTATTCAATCAGCACTTCAACAAATGCCTACTAAGTGCCAGTCACTGTGCTAAACCCATTATTTCATTTTAATGGAACAAGTTATTACTTAACTCCTACTGTGCACTGGGAATAAAGAGTGAACAAGGTAAACAAGTTCGCTGCTGCCAGAGTTGATGATCTGTGTAGACTCTAGAGCTGTACTGTCCAATATGGTGGCCACAAAACACATGTGGCCATTGAACAGTTAAAATATGGCTAATGCAGTTGAGAAAATGGAATTTTAATTGTATTCAATTTAAATTAATTTTAATTAAAAACTGAAGCAGTGTAAAATATTTTTCTGTTAAACACAACTTTATTTGTTCTGGTAGGACTACATTTTACTTTAACTGCTGTATCACCTAAGATTTTATTCTTTTACTATGTTTCATGTGTCAAGCAAGTACATTGCTTCCAACATTCCATATTAACACATCACCAATCTATAAGGTAAAAACAGAGTAATTTCAGATGATTTTTTTCTGTACACTATGTAACAATGTAATTTGCTTGTTTTGAGTATTTTATGCTGAGAGCATGAATTATGGTGAAACCTATGTAAATCATAGTTGGTGACTAATTTCACATACTATTATTTTCATTATAATATAGTTAATTTATTTTTCTAGTTAAAAAATAACTATGGACAAATTTTAAAGTTTAAAATGAAGGCACACTACTGATGCAGAATTGAGTAGTGATTTGGAAGATAGGACTAAGGACCAGAACAGTAATGGGGAAAAGAGACTGGAATAAGGTACGTTGCAAATTTCATGATGAATGCCAACTGTGCAGAGCCAAACAAAAAAGTTGTTTATTGTGTTAAAAAATAAAAGATAATAAAGTAGACAATATTAATGAGGCATTTTCAGCAATTACACAGTGATTTTGATTTTAAAATAGGTCCCTCTCAACAGTCAAAAGAGAATCAATGAAACTGGTCACCTGAAGTCAGAATTAAATGTTGTACAAAAGTTTTTTGTTGTTGTTGTTGTTGTTCTTTGCGGTACACTGTTGTGGCCTCTCCCGTTGCGGAGCACAGGCTCCGGACGAGCAGGCTCAGTGGCCATGGCTCACGGGCCCAGCCGCCGTGGCATGTGGGATCTTCGCGGACCGGGGTACGAACCTGTGTCCCCTGCATCGGCAGGTGGACTCTCAACCACTGCGCCACCAGGGAAGCCCTTTTACACAGTTTTAACAGAATCTGAGTTGTGACTTCGGCCAAATTATGAAACCACTTTGAGGTGGAGAGAGTATAAAACCACTTTGTTTTAGTTATGGGTAGGCTGTAGAATATAAAACTTTTCTAACAAAGTCAAAGACAGATTGACTCATAACTTGAAAAATTGTAGGAACTTTTCTTTGCTTTAGATGAGTCAAAAGTTATAAAACTGGCCAATTAATACTTCGGGTGCATTTTACTTTAAATGACTTCCATTTTCACAAAGAAATGTCAATTTGTAGCCCATAAAATGGAACTCCTGGAGTAGGTAGTTTTTAATCTTTTACATTTGTCAAAGAATTTTAGCTATGTATGAAGAAATTAGTTTCTCCCACGATGGATGGTATTCCAGCTGTTAGGTCAAAAATTTAGACTTAGTGGAATCTTAAAATGACTGATGGTTTCCTTATTGCTTAGTTCTGTATGAAACATATTGAAAATATCTGTGCTCAGTTTTATTAAGCAGACTCTACGAAAAGCATCATCATACAGTTGTTAAAATTGTTTCATATATACATGCAAATGGAATCATTGCCAGTTTACAGAAATGGTGAAAGAAATTAAAGGCAATCAATGTAATGATCTTGTGTTCATTGCCAGTGCTTGTTGATTGAATTTTGGAAGAATTTTACAAAGATTTACTTTGCTGTTAACTCCAATTCAAGACTTTCTTGAAATTTAAGGGATGCTTGCCAAATACTCAATAATCAAAGACAAGAAAATGGCAGAATGATTTACATTTTTTGCCGATGCCACACTGGATGTGAACAAGCTAAACTCGCATCTCCAAGGAAAGGAAAAGCTTATTGCAACCTAAGTAGTCAAGTATGAGAATGCATGTCGTAAATGAGACTTTTCATAATACAAATCAACAGTCATGATTTTTATGTATTTAACATGAATTGATATGCAGAAGATTTTAATTGTAATTGACAGAGTTTTATAAATTTACTGCAAAAACTACAAGAAAAATTTGAAGAATGCTTTGTTGGTATTGATAAATTTAGAGTTGCATAACTACACCTTTGAATTCAATATTATTAATACTGAGCTGATATAAGATTTAGTGAATTTACTTAATGTGGATAGACATAGTTTAGAAACTGACATCCTTATGGTTCAAAGTCAAATCATTTCTTCTAAAAAATGATAAACCAGTTTTGTAATGTGGATGTGAGTATTAAGGAAAAATGATTTTTTTGGTTATTGGATTCGATTTGGTTATCGGTTATTAAATTTGGTTATTGGAAAACCGAGCATATTTGGAACAACTTGGGAATGTGAATCTATGCTTTTAATTGTTAATTTTATAAAGCATAAACTTGCAGGATCTTAGTTCCTCAACCAGGGATTGAACCCGTGCCCTTGGCAGTGAAAGAGCAGAGTCCTAACCACTGGATGGCTGGGAATTCCCCAGATCAAGTATTTCTGATGAAAATTTAGTATCCAAATTAAGATGGGTTGCAAATATAAGTTACACACTAGATTTTGAAAATTTAGAAGAATGTAAAATATTTCATTAATGATTTTTATACTGATTTCATGTTGAAATTACAATATTTTGGACATGTTGGATGAATAACTTATTTATTAAATTTAATTTCATTTGTTTCTTTTAAACGTTTTTTTAAATGTGGCTACTAGTAAGTTTAAAATTACATATATAACTTGCATTATGTTTCTGATGGGCAGCATTGCTCTAGAGACACAGATAAATATCACAGCACTCATCATATTATATTCTAATGGCCTTGAGACAAAGCTAGGGTTTCAAGCAAGCACACAGAACGGCTACCTGGTACAGTCTTGGAATACTCAGCAAAGGGTAGGGACATTAGAAGTTGGCTACAGAAATACTAGACCATCTGCTGAAGTAACAGATGCTTGTAAGAACTGACCAATGATGGCTTTTCCATTCTCTATAGAATAATTCCCATCCCAATGGCAAGCATTCACATTAGGTTACTTCACCATTGTCCAAGTTGTAGCAGTAGGTTCCTGGCTTATGCACTAAGCAAAGCCAAGAGGGTTGAAGAGCATGGGTTAATCTCAGCTGGCCTGAATTGATCCCGGCTAATCTTCTAAAGCTACCAACCACTGGCAATCGCTATGGAATGTATTTACTAAAGATAAATGATGGTCTGTAACCATGAGTTCAACTTAGGGCAGGGTATATTGGCCTGTCAGCATCATTTAGTAAAAATAATCGGATTTATGATTTGCACCTGGTTTCAGTGGGGTCTTGGGGTTTCATCGGTTGAGTTGTGTCACGTGGCTGGAATGTGCCTATGTGACCAGCTCACTAAGAAAGGACCTCCACGATGAGCTGACTTTGGGCTTCTTGGTACCCAGGTGCTTCACATGCAGGCCAGTAGAGGTTTGAGACCTTGAGACAAAGGGTGTCCTGTGCAACCAGTTGTAAGACAAAACTTATGCCTGAGATCTCTGGACCCCCTGCATTGCATATCCACGTCCTGCTGTTGTTGTGCTGTATCCCTTGCCTGTAATAAGACTGTTTCATGAGGGTAAACTGAGTGCCGGGAGTCCTTTTAGCAGTCAGACATGTCAGATAGCTAATGTGTGATTCATATAAGAGCTCATCAATGGATTGTCTCCCCACAGAGGAGGCATATATAGTTGACTGGCTGAAGCCTGAGCCCTGGGGTCCACTTTCCTGGGCTCACAGTGAGGCTTCATCCTGTGCTAGCTGTGTCTCCTTGAGCGAGTACATTGCCTAAATGTTTGTGTCCTGGCAAAATTCATGTGTTGGAATCTAACCTCCAAAGGGATGTTATTAGAAGGTAAGGCTTTGGGGAGGTAATTAAGCCATGAGAGTGAAGCCCTCATGAATAGAATTAGTGCCCTTACAAAAGGGACCCCAGAGAGCTCTCTTGCTCTCTTTCCGCCATAGGAGGATACAACGAGAAGACAGCAGTCTTCAACTTGCAAAACAGCTCTCACCGGAACCTGACCATGTTAGCAACTATCAATAGATCTCGGACTTCCAGCCTCCAGAGCTGTAAGAAATAGACTTCTGTTGCTTAAAGACCACCCAGTCTATGGTACTTTGTTACATCAGCCTGGACTGACTAAGACACAGTGAGTTACTTAATCTGTATAATGGGGAACTAATAATGCCTACACCAAAGGATCTGATGAGCGCATCCTCATGCAAGGTTTTAGAAAGATGCCTGGCACAGAATAGCGCTCTTTTCTTTTTTGCTGTTGTTGGTTTTGTTTTGTTTTGTTTTTGTTTAACTGAAAACAATTGTTTATACCCTCTTCAGAGACCTAACTGTCAATGTTCAGAAGTCAGTAAATCATGAGAAGGATGTTGTAAATTCAGAGAAAGTTCAGTCAGAGCAATAGTTTCTTCAACAGAATAGCACTCAGTACGTGTTTACCCCAGTTATTAGCAAATTCTGTCTGTAGAGTCCCAAGAAGCAAATTTCTAGAAGTTTTCTGTCTCTGTTTTTAGCCTCCAAGAGTTCATAAACATTGAGGTCTAGACTCTGAGCACCTCTCTACACAATTTAAAAGAACTTACTATGATAAGAAAAAGCACAGACATGATCATTTTTCAATTTGTCTATATTTCTAGGCAGGAAAGTAGAGCACCGGGCTATTCTGTCAAAGCTATTGGATGGCTGTAAGGTCAAAAGACATAGGAAAAAAGGTTCTGAAAATTACAGTCATACAAATGTAAGGGGTCTTCTTATTCTTGTTCCTTTTTACAATCTCTCTTGGGAATTTCACCCCCTGCAAAGCTTTGCCCATCAACTTAGGCAAAATGACTACCACGCCTACCCCTTCAGTCCTGATTTCTATCCCAGGTCCCAGTTCCACAACCCAAACTGTCCACTGGATTGTTCCACCCAAAGATCAGGCAGGGACAGCAACTTTGAATATGCTATCTTCGACTCACAGTTGCCTCCTAGCCTGCCTCCACCCCAGCTTTCTAGTGGCATGGAAATCAATCTGGGGTATTAATGTTGGTGCTATGTGCCCTCAGATTCATTCCTCGCCCTTCCCCTGCTCAGCTCAGCATGCACAAGGGAGGCGACCTCTGCAGGCTGCAATTCTCAGGCTTCCTGTGTCAGCTGGCTTCTTGTAGAGTTCCCCTAATGGGAGGCACTGGCTGGCATTTGGAAGTGAGGAGGAAGGGAGAAGCCAAGTTGCCTTCCCCCTTCTTTCTGCCCTGGGAGATCAGGGGGAGCCCCAGTGCCCATGAGACAGGCTTGCCAATATCCCGACCTTCACAGATGACCCTATTCCCGGGCTCCAGTAAAACTGCCTCTACCCTTTGTCCTGCCAGTCTAGGCATGGCTGCAGCTTCTATCTGTTGCTGATCTTTGAGTAGCATCGTCAACCTTTAGCAGAGTCAAGATTATTCATCACATTTCATTTATTGTGTTTGTTGTAAGATTTGGTTGTTTCTCTTGTAAAGCTCTATGAGTATATGAATCAGTAATGACCCTGTATTCACAAGTCACACATGCAAACCAGTGTCCTTATTTTCCTATGAGCCTTCAGGGCCTGCCAGTCAGGCAACAAGGTCATCTGATCAGTGCTTTAAAAATGCCCACGTGGGGCTTCCCTGGTGGCACAGTGGTTGAGAGTCCGCCTGCCGATGCAGGGGACACGGGTTCGTGCCCCGGTCTGGGAGGATCCCACATGCCGTGGAGCGGCTGGGCCCGTGAGCCATGGCCGCTGAGCCTGCGCGTTCGGAGCCTGTGCTCCGCAAAGGGAGAGGCCACAACAGTGAGAGGCCCGCGTACCGCAAAAAAAATAAAATAAAATAATGCCCACGTGAAGACACCAGAGGGCTGTCTCCAATACTACATCACACTGTTTCCTGCTGGGATCCCCTTGCTTAACTTTAAGCAGAGGAACTCAGCCCTCAAGGCAGGAGCCTAGTGAAGAAATATGGCAGGAAAATGCTGCTCTATTTAACCGAGGCGAGCAGAGCCTGCTACTGACCAGCAGAACGAATAGTTATTTCCTCTTCACCCAGAAGGGCACAATATCACACCACTGCAGAATCTGGTGGTGGTGATGGTGAGGGTTCCTATGTGGAAGTTCTCTGCAAAATCATTCTCACTTATTGATCTAACTATACACCATCATGCTTGGAATGGGCAGGATGGATGTACGTGACAGATAAAAAGAGGACAATTAACACCTCAAAGCAGAGAAAGAGAACACAAGAGCAAATTGCATGAAATTCAGAACTCGAAGAGACCTTACTATAATAAAGGAAACAGCAAATTGAGCCAATGAGCCATAAAATTAAGAGTTAGAAGAACTCTTGGATCACATTGAACTCAGATTCTTCAGTTTGCAAATAAAGAAACTGAGGCCCAAAGTAGGTAAGCATTCTGTCTAGGGTCACTGGTTAGTGAATGACACAGAAAGGACTAGAATCCAGACAGCTGCCTTTTCTCTAGACCCTTGCTTCTCAAAGTTTGTGGACCAGCAGCACCAGAACCTGTACCTGCTAGGTGCCTGCTAGCAATGCAGAACCTCAGGCCCCACCCCAGACCTACACCTTTTTTTTTTTTTTTGCGGTACGCGGGCCTCTCACTGTTGTGGCCTCTCCCGTTGGCGGAGCACAGGCTCTGGACGCACAGGCTCCGGACGCGCAGGCTCAGCGGCCATGGCTCACGGGCCCAGCCGCTCCGTGGCATGTGGGATCCTCCCGGACCGGGGCACGAACCCGTGTCCCCTGCATTGGCAGGCGGACTCTCAACCACTGCGCCACCAGGGAAGCCCCTGGACCTACACCTTTTGAATCTACAGTTTACCAAGACCCCAGGTGACTTACATCTACATTACATTAATTTAAGAATTTACATTAAATTAAAGTACATTCATTTAAGAAGTAGTGCTCAAAACCACACTGATTCCTCTGGGGCTTCCTGTTCACCCACAGCCAGAACTGGAGTAGAGATGTTTACTATTTCTTGGGAAAAGTACTTGCTCTGTAACTTATAGCAGAAGCCGATATTAGAGCTCATAAATACAGGAAAGGAAAGTATAAATCATGTTGAATGAGGACTTTTAGATTGGTGTTGTTGCCTGGCATCCACTTGCATGACTTCAAAACAGCTTCTAAGAATCAGAAGACTGGAACATAGAAGGAACTAGATAAAAATGTGTCAAGCAAATTAATAAAACCTTGCCATATGTGGAGAAAGTATTTCAGAACAGAGACTCTTAGATATTCCATTTAATACACATTTGTTGAGCACCTACTATGTGCCAGGTGCTGTGTTAGGTGTGGGGATACATTTATGACTAACACATAGACTGAGAAGCTCATTTCAGAGCATGTGCTCCTAGAAAGCAAGGCCTTATCTTCCCTCTTCTCCCTTCAAATGTGCCCTGCACACACAGATACACTTTGCCAATATTCACAAGTATCGTTCTAACTGGAAGCTTTCCACACCTTAGTCACACAGTGGGATTGTTGAGTGATGGGGGTGGATTGGGATATAAGAGCTTGGCTTCTCAACCTTCTGTACTTTTGGATCCATCCCCCAGTGGGATCGGTAAATCCTTCTTATCTAATCTCTCCACATTCCCTCCCTCTGGCCCTTCTCTGCAGAGCACTGTGTCTCAAGCGGTTTGATGAAGAGATGGAGGTTAGCCAGTTCACTTGGAGCTGTGGCCCCCTGTGTCCTGGGCCAGCTGTTGAGGGACTTCCCTGTCTCCCCTCTGCAGGGCACCTCCACCTTTGAACTGCCTGAGTAACTGTGTTGAAAGTTAGCCTTAAGTTTATCTTGAATTGAAAGCTCCATTATCATTTCCTGGGCTGGGCCGGCACCCAGCTACACCTCTTCACTGTGGCCGAGATAAGAGAAGGAAAAAATTCATCAAAAGCTGGTCACTTTGTCTTTCTGCAGAAAGGGACTTAAGCCAAAGGCCAACGAGAGGAAAGGGAATAAAGGTTTCAAGGTCCCTGGTTGGTGTTCACAGCAGGATATACCGTCCAGAGGGACTCTAGCTGGAAAGAAGGCATAGCCTCTTTGCTAAAATAGCAGTGATGATGATGGTGACATCAGTCAATATTATGAAGCTTCTAATATGCGCCAGGTACAGTGCTACCTACTTTACATGCATCATCTTATTATTTAACCTTTATAACAACTCTATGAGATACTTTTTTTAAAATCATGATCTTTCTACAGACTGATTCTGCAGGACACCTGACAGGATTAAAGAAAAGAAATACAACTTAAATTCATTGCACTTTAATGATCTACCAGGCCCCATGCTGGGATTTTTCATGTGTCAGAAGATAGTGGAACAGTGTAGTCAGTCAGTCAACAAATATTATCTCACTCATTGGAGGAACACTTATTGAGTTCTACTAGGTGTTAAGTATTCTATAGTCATAGTCTCATTACTGCCAATGACAATCCTATAGGATAGGTACTGTTATCGCCATCTTGTAGAAAAGGATGCTTACATGTTGTTTTTCTCCCCCCCCCCTTTTTTTTAGTGACTATTTACTGAATGCTGGCTATGTTCTAGGACTGGGATAGACTGGTACATGAAGCAGCCAGTGCCCTGACCTCATGAAGCTTAGTTTGTAGACAAACAAATAAATAAAAAAAGAAAATGTTAGGTAGTGATAAAAACTCTGATATAAATGAAGCAGGGTTATATGATAGAAAGTGCCTGGGGCTACTTTAGATTCAGGGGTCATTTCTGAGGACGTGACATTTTAGATGAGCACTGAATGACAAGAAGGAGCGAGTCATGCCAAGATCTTGGAACAAAGCCTTCCAGGTAGAGAGAAGAGGTAACACAGAAATCCTAGGGCCTGGCAGTACAAGCCTGGAGAGTCCAAGGAACAGAAACACAGCCAGCGTGGCTGGAGTTGAATGTCAGAGGTGGGAGGCCACAGAGGGAGGCAGGGAGCCTTACACATCAGGGCAAGAAGTTGGGAATCAATCCAAATGGGGAGTCCTGGGGGGTGAGGGGCCTAACAAGGCAGAAGTTATTTTTAAAAGCTACTCTGGTTTCTGTGCTGAGAAATCGCCTGTAGGAGACAAGGGTGGAAGCGGCCTTAGTATGAAATTCAAATGGGATGTGAGAGTGGCAGAGAGGACGGTGGCGGGGGAGATGGGGGAGAGGGGCTGGAGGGGTCAGAAGCGCTTGCTGAGGCAGCGGAAGGCTCCAGCACACTGGGTAAGCAGTTGGAGGGAAAAACTTGGTCTTTGTAGTTTCCACAGAGCTTGGACAAGAGCCTGGCATTTTGTGGGTGACTGATAACTATTTGTTGGACTCAACTGATGCTTAGTGTTTGCTGTATTGGATCTGTTTGCCTGTTAGAAGGCTCAAGATATATACCAGGAGGCCTCAGGCAAACATGAGTGATACAGTATTGGTGCTCCCCAGGCCTCAGTGGGGTCAACTAATAAATTTAATGATCCCAAAAGATTAAAACGGAAGAAGTCGAATATGAACTAGGTCGAATTAAAGCCATTTAACTTTTGTGAGCCTTTTCAATAATATGGGGCTCAAAACATCTTCCCTGGAGAGCTGTTTTGGGGCAGAGAGGTGATGTATGTAAAAAAAATCCCATCCGTTGCCTTACTGGGGGAAGAAATTCAACAAAGGGAAGCTGTCATCAAGTGGAACATACCCTGGGGCCTCACTGGCCTCCTAAGACAGCACCCACCCTGTATTGTCTGTGACATCAATAAGATGCCCAGGTGAAGGCAGGAAATATGGAATGACAGAGTAAGGACCTCCAAAAATCTGTTCCTCCATAAAAGCATCAATAGTGGCAAAAAAAAAACTGTGAAAATCAACATTTTCATAACTCTGGAAATTAGCCAAAGGCTTGTAATACTCTGAGGAGCATTTATTCAAGAAAAAACACTTAAATTTGGTAAGATCAGAGCCCTATGCAATTTTAACTTGCACTATTCTCACCTCCCTCTTCTGAGTTCCACAGTAGCCTTGAAAAGCAGCAGCTTCCCCCCAACAGCAGCTGTGAATGCCAGCAGCCTAGCAATCACTGGAGGAGGCACATGGATTGGAGCGCCTCAAAAGCCACATCTCCAGAGAACCGGCATGACTTGCCCTGTCCAGCAGCATTCTGGAAAAGCCCCATTCACAGGGCTTGATTATTTCTTTTGACTGGACTCAGAGCTTCTCGGTGGAAAGGCCCTAGCTCCAGGACATTTGTTGAAAAAAACTCATAGTTGTCTGGGGTAACAATACCAGTTGGGGAAAAGAATAGCCTGGCCAAAAAGCTCAAAAGCTCAAAGGGAGGATCTAAGGAATGAGATGTTTATAGGCAGGCTTTGAAAACCTCTGACATACTCCTGGGGATGTAGAAGGATGCACTCATGTGAGGGGTTGTGTGCATGCCCAGGAAAGACCTGAGAAAGCCCTGGCTAACTTTGAGGCCATGCTCAAGCAGGAAATGAAAGCAAAGGCAGAATTATAAATTGCTGGAGTGCTAAGGGTAATCCCCCAAAACACACATGGAGCCCCTTGGCAAAGGATGGGAGACATTGGTTTAAAGAAATCTCTCTCCAGTTGTTAGCTGATCACTGAGCTAACTGAGCAGAGACTTCAGTAGCCACACATGATGGGGTAATATAGACTATTCAGAATTATTCCAGGAAAGTCACTCAACAAACAGGAACAACAACAACACACAGCAACATTAGAAGGGAGGTGATCTGATTTCTAGAGTTGCCACATTACGTTATTTAAATGTCCAGCTTTCAACAAAAGGCAGTTCTTTGAAAAGACTGATAAAATTGACAAACCTTTAGCTAGACTAGCTAGTTCCACCAAGAAAAAAAAAAAGAAAAAGAAAATACAAGTTACTAAAATTAGGTATGAAAGGAGCAAGATCACAACTGATATTACAGAAATTTTTAAAAACATAAGAGAAACTATAAACAACTATATGCCAACAACTTAGATAATCTAGATGAAATGGACAAATTCCTAGAAAGACACAAACCACTAAAACTGACTCATAAAGAAATAGAAAACCTGAATTGACCTACAACAAGTAAAGAAGTCAAATCAGTAATTTTGAAACTTCCCACAAAGAAAAGTTCAGGCTCAAATGGCTTTACTGGTGAATTTTAACCAAACACTTAAGGAAGAATTTTCACGAACTCTTCCTCAAAAATAGAAGAGAATACTTCTCATTCTAAGAGGTCAGTATTATCCTGACATCAGAATTAGACAAAGACATCATACAAACAGAAAACTACAGACCAATACATTTTATAAACATAGATGCAAATATTCTCAAAAACATTACTAGCAAACTGAATCCAGCAACATATAAAAAGGAACTGTACATCATGACTAACTGGAAATTATTCCAGAAATGTAAGCTTGGTTTCACATTAAAAATTAATCAATGTAGTACACCACATTAACATATAATAAAGGGCCAAAAAATTGTGATCATCTCAATAGACACAGAAAAAGCATTTGACAAAATCCAACACCCTTTCATAATAAAAAATATTCAACAAAATAGGAAAAGGACAGAACTTCCTCAGCCTGATAAAAGGTGTCTACAAAAAACCCACTGCTAGCATCATGAAAGATTTTCCCTTAAGATCAGGGAAAAGACAATGTCTGTTCTCACGAATTCTATTTAACATCGTACAGGAGGCTCTAGTCACAGCAATTAGACAAGAAAAAGAAATAAAAGGCATCTGGATTGAAAAGAAAGAAGTAAAACAGTTTCTATTTGCAGATGACATGATCGTATGATAGAAAATACTAACGAAGCTACGCACATACACACATATACACAGAGAGCTAATAAATGAGTTTAGTAAGGGTATAAGGTACAAAATCGACTTACAAAAATCAGTTGTATCTTTACAGAGTAGCAATGAATAATCTGAAAACTAAATTAAGAAAACAATTCCATATACAATAGCAAGAAAAATAATAAAATATTTAGGAATAAATTTAACAAAAAAGAGTAAAACTTGTACACTGAAATCTACAAAACATTATTGAAAGAAATTAAGTAGAAAGACACCTCATGTTCATGCACTGGAAGATTCAATATTCTTTAGATGACAGTACTCTCCGAATTGATCTATAGAGTCCATGCTACCCGTATCAAAAACCTAGCTGGCCTCTTGGCAGAAATTAACAAGCTGTCCCTAAAATTCATATGGAAATGCAAGGGAACTCAGAATAGGGGAAAATAATCTTCAAAAAGAAGAACAATTTTGGAGGATGTCATGGTCAGTTTTATGTGTCAACTCGGCAAGGTATAGTTTCCAGTTACTCAAACACTAGTCTAGGTGTTGCTGTGAAGGTACTTGGTGGATGTGATTAACATCTACAGTCAGCTGACTAACTGTAGGAAATCATCCTCCATAAATGAGTGAGCTCAAGCCAATCAGTTGAAAGGCCTTTAGCACAGAAGTAAGGCTTCCCTGATGAAGAGGAAATTATATCTATGGATTGCAGCATGAGTACCTGGCGAGGAGAGTCTAGCCTGCTCCTCCTGACACCCTACCATACCCTATGGATTTCAGACCTGGCTAGCAATCCCACACAATCACATAAGCCAACTCCTTGCAATAAATCTCTGGCTCTGTTTTTCCAGTAGAACACTGACTGAAAGAGAGGACTCACATTTCCTGATTTCAAAACTTACTACAAAACTGCAGTAATCAACTGTGTGGAACTGGCATAAAGAATATTGACATTGATCAATGGAGTAGAACTGAGAGTCCAGAAATAAACACATACATTTATGGTCAATTGGTTCTTAACAGGGTGCCAAGACAACTCAATAGGTAAAGAATAGTCTTTTCCACAAATGGTGTTGAGAAGACTGGATTTGCACGTGCAAAAGAATGAATCTGGATTCCTACCTCATACCATAGACAAAATTTAACTCAAAATGAACCAAAAACCTAAATATAAGAACTAAAACTATAAAAGTAAGAAGAAAAGATAGGAATAAATCTTTGTGCCCTTGTATCAGGCAATGGTTTCTCAAAAGCACAAGCAACCAAATAAAAATAATAATAAATTGAACTTCATCAAAATTTAAAACTTTTTTGTTTCAAAGAACACTATTAAGAAAATGAAAAGACACACACGGAGTGGGAGAAAATACTGGCAAGTCATATATCTGATAAGGGTACAGTATCCAAAATATGTGAAGAACTCTTACAACTCAAGAATAAAAAGGCAAAAAACCAATTTAAAAATGGGCAAAGACTTTGAACAGCCATTTCTCCAAAGAAGACATACAAATGGCTAATGAGCATATAAAAAGATGATCAACATCATTAGGCATTACAAAAATGCAAATCAAAATCACAATGAAAAAAAATAACAGCTGCACATCCACTAGGATGGCTATAATAATTAAAAATAAATAGAAGGAAAATAGGAGAAATTGGAACCTTCATACATTCTTTGTAGGAGTTTAAAATGGTACATAAAATGGCATAGCCCTTTGGAAAAGGGTTTTGCAGTTCCTCAGAAAGTTAAACATAGAAATACCAGATACCATACCATATACCTGGAATTCCATTCCTAGGTATACATTCAATAGAACAGAAACACCCCCCCGCACAAAAACTTGTACATGAACATTGCAGCATTACTCAGAATAGGCAAAAAGTGGCAGTAACCCCAAAGTCCACCAAGAGATGAATGGATAAACAAAACATGGAATACAATGGAACATTATTCAGCCATAAAAAAGGATGGAGTACCGACACATGCTATAATGTGGATGAACCCTGAAACCAGTATGCTAGATAAAAGAAGCCAGACACAAAAGGACAAATATTGTATGATTCTACTTATACGAAATACCCAGGCCAGGTAAATTCATAGAGACAGAAAGCAGACTAGAGGTTATCAGGGACTTGGAGGAGATTCTTTATGAGACGGTGAAAATATCCTAAAATAAGATAGTAGTGAAGGTTACACCACACTGTGACTATATTAGAAACACTGAATTTTATAGTTTAAAATTGTGAATTTTATGGTATGTGAACTATATCTCAGTAAAATTGTTATTAAAAAAAACAGAAAAAGAAGAAGGCGGCCCCTGTCCCGGGCCCACATACAAAAAGTACATAGAAAATAAATTGAATAAGTGTAGAGTACACATGGGACTCCCTGGGATCTGGCACTTAGTGCTGGCACCGTGATCCAAGCCTTAAACATCTATTCCCATGACCGACTAACACTGTTCTGGTCCTAGGGATCCCTTCTCTAACATCTCTTACCCTATGTCCTTGAAACAGAAGACAACCATGATTGTATACTGTGAAGGTTTGTGAGTTGTGTCACTGCCAGTGGAAGTGATGGACACTGCTTGGAGAGCAGGAAGGGTTGCAGTGGCAAAAGCACTTCAGGTCACCTTATCTTTGATAAAGGAGGCAAGAATATACAGTGGAGAAAAGACAGCCTCTTCAATAGGTGGTGCTAGGAAAACTGGACAGGTACGTACGTGTAAAAGTATGAAATTAGAACACTCCCTAACACCATACACAAAAATAAACTCAAAATGGATTAAAGACCTAAATGTAAGGCCAGACACTATCAAACTCTTAGAGGAAAACATAGGCAGAACACTCTATGACATAAATCACAGCAAGATCCTTTTTGACCCACCTCCTAGAGAAATGGAAATAAAAACAAAAATAAACAAATGGGACCTAATGAAACTTCAAAGCTTTTGCACAGCAAAGGAAACCATAAACAAGACCAAAAGACAACCCTCAGAATGGGAGAAAATATTTGCAAATGAAGCAACTGACAAAGGATTAATCTCCAAAATTTAGCATATACCCTGAGAAAACCATAATTCAAAAAGAGTCATGTACCACAATGTTCATTGCAACTCTATGTACAATAGCCAGGACATGGAAGCAACCTAAGTGTCCATCAACAGATGAATGGATAAAGAAGATGTGGCACATATATACAATGGAATATTACTCAGCCATAAAAAGAAACGAAATTGAGTTATTTGTAGTGAGGTGGACGGACCTAGAGTCTGTCATACAGAGTGAAGTAAGTCAGAAAGAGAAAAACAAATACCGTATGCTAACACATATATATGGAATCTAAGAGAAAAAAAAAACTAGGGGCAAGACGGGAATAAAGACACAGACCTACTAGAGAAGGGACTTGAGGATATGGGGAGGGGGAAGGGTAAGCTGGGACAAAGTGTGACAGTGGCATGGACATATATACACTACCAAACGTAAGGTAGCTAGCTAGTGGGAAGCAGCCGCATAGCACAGGGAGATCAGCTCGGTGCTTTGTGACCACCTAGAGGGGTGGGATAGGGAGGGTGGGAGGGAGGGAGACGCAAGAGGGAGGAGATATGGGAACATATGTATATGTATAACTGATACACTTTGTTATAAAGCAGAAACTAACACATCATTGTAAAGCAATTATACTCCAATGAAGATGTTAAAAAAAAAATAGCTTAAATGAAAACAAAAAGCACTTCAGTAAGAGAAAAGATAAATTAATCAACTTGTCAAATTCTTCTTCCCAGTCTGAAGGCAATAGATTCTTGTACAACGAACTATCATTCCCAGTATAACCGAGCATCCATTTGCCTGTTTTGCTTTGTATTCCAATCAGTGCTTCTGAAAGTTCTCACAAATGAGAGTATATTTGCAACAGTTTCACATGGCTAAGAAAAATTTTGTAATATTACATGTTATGAGTCAAATTGCGTGCCCTTAAATTCACATGTTGAAGTCATAATTCCCAACAGCTCAGAATGTGATCTTATTTGGAAACAGGGTAACTTGATTACAGAGATAACCTGTTACCCCTGTAATCATGCTTAAAAGGGGTCATTGGGATGTGGGTCCGAATACAATATGACTGGTGCCCTTATGGAAAGAGGAAATTTGGAGACACACACTGGGAGAATGCCATGCGAGTATCAAAGCAGAAAATGGGGTGATGCACCTACAAGCCAAAGAATGTCAAAAGAATACACACTGTGTGAAAATCTTGTTTAGAACAACATTAGGTATTCATTCTGCGGAAATGAAGGCAATAAAAAAAGTTTTAATGGAACTAATACATAACAAGCTATGAATTACATATAATATCTCTGGCCCCATTTACAGAATATCCAGGCATGGAGAAGAATGATTTAAGTAGTCATTTTTGATAGTACCTGGCTTCCAGTCATATACAAACCATAATTTTGCATGTATTTTTAACTTTTGTCATTATGAAGGTACATGTGTCAATGTGGGAGGACAGAACATATTTCACTGAGCAGTTTGCTAGCTTGATTTACAACATTTAAATATGTACATGTGTGGTATGTGGGCCTCCACTTGTGCTCATGCCCCAGGTCCGATAATTGTTAGAGGTGGGCAGGACCCAGCAATGACAGAAGAAAGCTAGCCTGCAGCTATGAACAGAAGCCAAACCAACAGCTCTAACTTGCTCCTACTACAAACTAAAGTGCCATCCTGGAAGCTTCATGTGAGGACCTGATGCAGTCCCTAGAGGGAGTGGTAAGTGCCTCACATACTTTGCCTTCCTGGGCAATAGTCCCCAGGGCCCTACAAGCCCATCCCAGTCCAGGGGTATATAGCCCTGTGGCCTCAGTGGGCACTAAGCTCTCACCAGGTTTCATACACCTAATATATTTCACTGTTCCAAATGTCAGGGTGCGTCATGAACTTGCATTTGGTTTCCTTGCAGTAACTCTTGCGGTGCCACCTTCAAGTAAACAGAGCAATCTTATAACTGCACTTCACTCCTGCATTGGGAAAGGACTGTGCAGTTTGACGAAAGGCTTTCAGAGCACTCCTCAATGCGGTGATATTCCCCATGGCTATTATTTTGTTACGTCCTGCCTGTCCCTTTGTAGGGAGGTTTGGCTGCTTGTTGAGGGCTATGAGGATAGAGAAGGGAACTAGCATTCCATCTGGGAGTAAGTCTTAGGAAGAAAGGAACTCTTAAAGATAGGGTAAGTGGTGGCAGCTGAGAAAGGAGGAAACAGCAGGATACATCGCCAGTTTCTAAGGGAGTGAGAGAAAAGGGTATCAAAATGCCAGACTGAGGATAAAGATTGAGCTACAGAAGGCCCTGTAGGATTTCCAACTTTGATTGTATTTTTTTGCAGCTCCCTCCAAGAAAACATGGCAACTGTACATTTCATGCTATTGCCGATTAACATGATGGATAAATGGACAGCTAACATAAAACAGAGTGCCTGACATCAAAGGATACTTTTAGCTACGGTTGAGCATCCTTAAGGAACTTAAATACCCTTTCCATAGATAGCAGCTCAGAAAAGCAGAATACTATCTTTGTATGAAATTAAAAACCATAAAAGATAGACTGGGTTCATCAGAAAGGTAGCAGCAAAGAAAGAATGAAAACTTCAACTAAGGACATAAAAGGGTTTAAAAATAATTTTGATACTAAAAAAAGGAACTATGATGCAAATACAACAGGTAGAAAGTCAAGCAGCCCAGTACTTAATAACAAAGGCAGACTAGTGAACCACATTAATCAACCTAGGATACAGATTATCAACAACATTTGAAACTCAGATTAACAGGAACAAATAAGGTATCAGAGTGGGAAGCATTTTTACAGCCAGTAACAAAAGTTTTCATCTTTGCTTAAATAAGACTTCAAAAGGATTCTACATATCAACCAATAAGTGAGTTCATCAAAAAAAAAAAAATAAAGATTAACTTTAAAAAGTGCAAGGCAGGGCTTCCCTGGTGGAGCAGTGGTTAGGAGTCTGCCTGCCAATGCAGGGGACACGGGTGCGTGCCCTGGTCTAGGAAGATCCCACATGTAGCAGAGCAGCTGGGCCCTTGTGCCACGACTACTGAGCTTGCGCTCTAGAGCCCACGAGCCACAACTACTGAATCCACGTGCCACAACTACTGAAGCCCGCGAAACTAGAGCCTGTGCTCCGCAACAAGAGAAGCCACCGTAATGAGAGGACTGTGCACCTCAACGAAGAGTAGCCCCCGCTCGCCGCAACTAAAAAGAAAGCCCACGCACAGTGACGAAGACCCAACGCAGCCAAAAACAAATAAATAAATTTATTTTAAAAAAAAAAGAAAGAAATGCAAGGCACAGTGACCACACTTCTGATCTGTTTTAAGATGAATCAGCATTTTCTACCTGAGCAAGTAGAATGCAGTTAGCACTTGGGTGATTTTAAAGACTCTTTAACAGTTGCCTTTAATTGGCTGATGAAATAGCAGAACAGTGTGGCTGAAAGCCAATGTTTATGTTTACCAGTTACCTGTTTTATTAATGGGATTGTGGGCCACTGGGCCTCCAGGAACACACAAATATATTTAAATATCCCACACTGTAATTAAGAGGCACAGAGAGGATTAGAGCAAATTAAGCGGCTGTTGTACTTGCCATTGGTTTAGTCAAGGCCAGGCAATTTGATGCTCTCATGGCAGAACTCGGCAAGTTTTACTTCATAAATCTACAAAATATGGAATATATTTTCTTGCAGAGCAAGGGTTTTAATAAATGTGTCTCCCCCCACAAATAAAAATTATATATAAAGAAAAATATCCCAAGTGAATGCTCCTACAATGAAAGAACAGATTCCCTTAGCCAGAAAAGGAAAAATGTATCAACAATAGTGTCAGTTAAAGAAACTGGATCTTGAGACTCTATTAATAAGGGACTCAAAATGAATCAAACTTCCATGTAACTCTCATCCAGACACAGGGCTTTCTTCTCCTAGGTGAGTCAGAACTTCTGCCTGAGTTTTTTAAAGGGAATAAAAATAAAGTGATCACCCAACAGATGACCTGTTCAATAACTAAAGCATCAGAAATATTTGCAGAAACAGAGAACAGATCCTTTTAAGCAAAGACTAGAGTATAGGTTCCTAAGCCAGCAGTGTTTCATTTTTTTTGTTTGATTTTACCAAATCCATTGTAACTAAATGTTAGCTTAATTTTAAAATAGTACATGTAAGTAGATTTTTTGCTTTGATTGCTCAGAATCAACATTACCATGCTTGAGATTACTGCCAGTGCTGGTCTCCTATGAATCTTCATATCAAAGAAAAAGCAAAATGGAATGAAGGCAGGGCAAAATGGAATGAAATCTGGAAACACAGTGTTTTGACCCAAGCAGAGGACAACATTGCCTTTGCCCTAGCAAGTCTGGAGAAGCGCTTAAAAAAGACAAGAAAGAAGATCTAAGTACTTACGAGGACCCTGGACTTGCAGTGGGAGGGGGGCCTGAAGAAATGAAAGAAAAACAAAAGAAACAGTCAGTCTGGGTTATTGGAGGGTGAACATCAGGACAGTCAAACCATTACGGACTAAAGTTCTCAGCCACCCCGAGGTGATATTTATTTTTCTGGAATTTATTATTTTGCTCCAGCTCCCCCAACCACCTCTATGAAAAAACATACCAGTGAGACTGTATCTATATCCCACAGTTCAGAGCCTGAAAAATGCTAAGACAAGGGCTAAAAAATGAGTCAGAGTAGGCATCCTCACGAGATGCAGCGAGTTTCAGTGGGAGGCTGAATGAGCACGAGGACATTCATTGCAACAGCAGGCAGGGGTCTGTGATGGCAGCTGGACAGAAAAGGGGCCTGTGTGCTGGAAATCTTCCCAACTTCTCTGGACAAGGAACATTCTTGTTGAGAAGAATTCACTGATGCGGTGACTTAGAATTGGAGCTGAGGTCAGACCTATCTGGACTCTGCTCCTGCCCTGCAGTTTACTGGCTGGGTGGCCGTGAGCATAGTACTTAACTGCTGGGCCTTGGTTTACTTATTTCTAAAATGGGTACAAGAGGACCAGCTTCTGTGTTGCTGGGCACACCCAGTACCTCCTCACCCCCGTGGAGGCTGAGGGCCAAAGGCCATCCCCAGTAGGAAGCTGCTTACCAAACTTGACAAACAAGACTCCAGTGGTAGAAACCACCTTCTTGCCATTCGTCGCCACGCACTGGAAGTAGCCCGTGTCTGTGGTGTCGAGGTTTCTAATCCGTAGCCGAGAGCCATAGTTGGTTGCCCGAAAGGAGATCCTCCGGGGCTCCTGGACCACAGGTGCATCATTTTTGAACCAGCGGATAGTGGGAGGCGGATTCCCAGAGACTTTGCAGTGCAGTTCTGCCGTCTGCCCCAGGGACGTGGTGATGTTATTCATCGGTTCATCGAGGGCCAGGTAAGACTCTGTGCACAGGGAGAAGCAGGCAGGTGAGAGGGGCAGACTGCTGGAGAGTACCTCCAAGCAACCCAAACTCATTCTGTGTGCCCCAGACCACAGAGAGACTGAACAGGAGCGGCATGGTGGAGACAGACAAGGGATGGTTGAAATCATCCCTTTACCGAGACCCTGTGACTACTAAACAATCACCCATAGAGTCTGCAGCTTGGAAGGAAATTTGTTACTAACCATGGTATAAAACCCAAAGCTTTCAAATGACTATGTGGTACCCACGGATAAATGTACTTTCTCGGCCAAGACAAGATGAGCTTTTGTGTTTCAGAGTATAAAAAAAAAATACATGCTTCTTGTTACAAACTCAAACAATACAGTGAAAAAGAAAAAGTAGTAAAATTTACCTCATCCCGAAATGACATCCCTCTTAACATTCTGGCAAAGATCCTACCAGTTTGTCCACTTTTGATAAGAGAGAAAGTATGAAAAACTGGAAAAGTAGGAGCAATATATTTATATCCACATGGCCCAAGACTGGGAAGGATGCTGAAAATCTTCCTGTCAGTGATGTTATAATGAGGGTTATGAAGGCCAGGTTGCTGGCAGACAAAGTGGTGAGAGGCAATGAAATTATTTCCATAATGCTACTCGTGTCAACCGCAACACATTACAATATATGATTCTATGCATTCAATTTTTAATTGAGATATAATTTATATTCTATGAAATGTATCAGTCTTAATTGCACAGCCCCACGAGCCTTGACAAATGCATGTACCCATGTAACCAATGCCCCTGTCAAGATATAGAACAACAGAACATCATCAGTATCCCAGAAAGTACCCCCAAGATCCTTAGTAGTGAATCCCTGCTCCACCCCCTCTACCTGGCAAAACTGTGAGAGGATTAAAATTAAATCAATCAGGCAAGGCATGGGAAGCATTTAAACTAGTATATGGTGAAAAGTAAGCACTCATATATATTAATCAGTGTTCTATTATTTTTATAATAATAACAACTTCTGTGCAATGCCTTTTACTCTGTCTCCTGTTATCCTCTAATAACCCCGTGAGGTAGGAAAGGCACAGGAAGTATCATGATGCCCAGCTACAGGGGAGATGTCTCAGAGATTAGCTGACTTGCCCTGTGGTCACACAGTAGGATGTACATTGTGCCCAAAGCTTCTAGCACTAACGACTTTGTGTCCTCAGGCTCAGCCTAGCACCTAAACAAAGTTCAACTGAGCCAAGCTGGTTAGTACAGTGGTAAGAACAGATAGACTCTAAGTCCTGCCATATGCCAGGGGCTTTACTTTAGTATTTACCTGCCCTATAACCCCACAAGGGAGGAAGAATTGTCATCGCTGCTCAACAATGAGGAGACCTAGGATCAGAGAGGTTAAGTGACTTGCCCAAGGTCACACAGCTGAGCCAAGGGCTGGTTCAGCTCTCTCTGGCTCAAAAACCTAGCTCTTTCCACCCCATCAGATTGCTTTGGTAGCCTGAGTCACACTGAGGAGTGGAGGCAAAATTCAAATTTCTTCCTTAAAGAAGAGCTGGGGTTTACACACATCCACACACCCACAGGGCTGTGATCTTCCCCTAACTCTAGCCAGGATTGTCTGGTTAATGGGTCTAACATTTAGCTATGTGTTCTGGCTGGTGTTATGGTTTCCCTCCAGGAGCCAGGTACCTCACTGACCTGATATCCTCTGATAGGCCCTTCTCCTTGAGGCTACATCCTGTTTCCTGTCCTTTCTGTAGCATGGGTCCAGCTTTGAGTTGGAGGTGAAACAGGAAGGAAGGGGGCAGGGCACAACCTTTGAAAAAATGACATAGCCATAGGACATGACAAAAACTGGTTAGAAACAACTAGGCCCAAGATGGCAGAAGATTCGACTTCCAGTGGACCTTGAGCCTCATTATACGCTCAATGTAATACATTAGCATCTAAATGACGCACCCACCAGTGCCATGACAGTTCTGAGGCTAACCATAAAAGGCCAAAAAATGGGCGGTGGCCCAATTCCTGGAAATCCCTGCCCCTTCCCTGAAAATGGTTGGAATACTCCTCCCACTCATTAGCATATGAAATTACCCAGCCCATAAAAACTAACCACCCCATGTATCGGGTCCTCTCACCTTCTGAGATGGCCCACACTCTGTCTGTGAAGGCTGTTTCTCTCTAAATAAATCCACTTCTCACCTATCACTTTGTCTCTCACTGAAGTCTTTCTGCGACAAGACATCAAGAACCTGAGCTTCATTAAGTCCTGGGACCAGGTGTGTGATCTCAATTAAAAGACTGTGGGTTGCAAGTTCCAACCTGAGTTTGGCAGGGTTCGAGTCCTGGTGTGTGGGTTCGAGTCCCAATATGCGTTTAGGCTGGGTTTGAGTCCCAATCTGAGTTGCACGGTTTTAGAGGGGTCTCCACAGTGGCAAGAGGTGCCATCACTCAGGTACTCCCACAGCCTGGCTCCCTCTCCCAGATTTCTACCTTCTTTAAATATCAAAGCCAGCCAACATCAACCACACTCCCCAGAGGCCAGGATGACAGTGTCTAGGTGTGCATCTCAGGGGTTGACATGACTGTTGAGTTTTAGTCAAGAAAACAAAAGTCAATTCTACTTTATTTCTTTGGTTCTTCCCCCATAGGAAGTTGCTACTGAAATCCCAGCAAGCTTTTTGGCCAAGCCCTCATAGAGTAAAATATAAAAGGATGAGCTGGAACTTTAAACTCTTTCTTTTGCCTCAAAACCCCAGTTACTTTGCATGATACTACAATCACAGACACACAGTTCTTCAAATTTTTTCTTCTAGGAACATAAATTAGCCCAGAGACAGAGAGTTCTATAACTGGGTGGAGTATTTCAAGTATCCTCTGACGGTGTACTCAAATTTATTGAAAACAAATTAGTACGGGTTGATCCACCAGATGAAATCAACCCTCACAAACTCTGAAGCTAGAATGTCTGAATTCGCATCCTGGTTCTGCTACTTATCAGCTGTGTGACCTTGGGCAAGTTATTCAACCTCTCTGTGTCTCAAATTTTGTTACCTATGAAATTAGTACAATAATTATATCTTCTTCATAGGGCTACTGTGAGGATTATATTAATTACTACATGGAAAGTACTTTGAATAGAGTCTGGCACGGAGCAAACAGCATGTGAAAGTTTCTGCTATCATATTAGCTATTTTTTTCTTTTCTTTTTCTCACAAATAACTTATGCCTAAAAATGGGGAATGATTATGCATCAAACTGATTGGTTTCCTGGCCATGTCCAGTCCTGACTTTACAGAACAGATCTGAGGGATGAGGCCACCTGCCCAAGATCACATAACTAACACATTGCAGGAGAGAGTGGTTAATTTGTCTGTGAAGTTCTATATCATATCTACCTACAACAAAAACAAGGGTTATAGGGCATCTTGAAATCAGTGTAATAGCTGGCTCAAGCAGTATGTTTCCAGGGAGAACAAAGGAAATGTAAACAAATCTTTGTGTCTACTGAACAAAGGAGGCTTGCCATAAACACAGGGAATTTGGTTCTAACTTTTTAGTGATAAAGAATAATGTTCCATTTATTTGCCATCTGTAGCTGCTCACTTAATAAGTAAAACAAGCAAATGATCCTCAGTTTGGCAAAGACTGGAAGCATCAGAAACACATTTGGCCTAAACAACACGAACGCATTTTGAGACTGGAATAAAATAAAATAAAAACGCATGTCTGAATCATTGCTATCAGCCTGTTGTTAACAAGCCTCTGGCCGTGATCCATTCTCTTCCCAGAACTATCTGGATCCTCCTGGAGCAGCCTCATGGGCCACACTAGGGGACCC
The DNA here is from genome assembly GCF_000442215.2 of Lipotes vexillifer. Taxonomy (NCBI): domain Eukaryota; kingdom Metazoa; phylum Chordata; class Mammalia; order Artiodactyla; family Lipotidae; genus Lipotes; species Lipotes vexillifer. The sequence goes on along the minus strand of NW_006791298.1, from coordinate 3,635,670 downwards.
ACTCTCTGTTCTACACCCAGCACTTGGCGTGACCATTGCAGGTTATGGACTGGTCATTTCTTTCAGAGAACACCTGGGCATCCCAGCGAAGCAGCCCAGGGCAGAGGAAATCTGTAAACTGGACCTGATACCAGTTTGCCACCACCTAGCTGCAAGTGTCAGGCAGTCACTTCGCCTCCCTGGGCTTTGGAGTCACGCTCTGTTACATGGGCCTGTGCGGTCTGCACCTCCTGAAATAGTGTAAGTTTCCATATGGGCCTCAGCTACAGAAGCACTGGACGGCAGTGTGGACTAAGAATGCCGCCTGCCATATCAGTAAACAAGATGTTGCGGCCATTGAGCCGTCAGCCACTACAGCTGAATTCCCTCTACCCCCCCACCCCCACCCCGCCAACCCCAATGGTACACCCTGAAGGGATTCAGGATGGAGAAAAAAAAGAGATTACTGGCCCTAGATAGTTAAGCTGCATAGCAAAGGAATAATTTCATTAAGTCCAGGGTCTTGCATCTTCCCCTACAGAAAAGCACTAAATTCATTAACTTGAGATATCTGGTTTTTCTTTAATTAGCAGTAATCTTTTGATGTTCTGACTACCTGGTTTTGTTGTTGTTGTTGTTCATTTGGTTTTTTGGGGTTTTTCTTTCTTTTTTTGGTAAAGTTCCTATATGTCCTGGCTCCTCCCATACCTCTTTGAAACTGTCCCTGAGAGCTACCTAAGAGGCTGTATCCCGGGCTTAAGTCTTCAGTAAGTCTGCCAAATAAAACAATTGTCAGCTTTTAGGTTGTGCAGTTTTTTCAGTCGACAGCAGACAGCAGGTACTGACTGAGTCTGAATGCCAGAAAAAGCATTTTGGCCTGTACATTTAAACCTGGCTATTCATACTGTTAAAAAAGGCCCAAAGTGGAGTCACTTGTGCTAAGTCCACATCACCAAACCGAGACTTAATACCTACCTTAATTACACTTTCAACCTCTCTCAGGAATGGACTCTTAAACCAATCAATCTGGAATTACCTAGTCAGCACTAGTGAGGTGATCTGCCTGATAGACCCCTGCTGTGCCCTAAAAGTGATCTTGCCACAAACAATCTACTCTTTGCTAGGAACAACCCTGTTCTGCCCCTTTCTGCCTATAAAAGTCTTTCATTTTGTACAGCTCTTCAGAACTCCTTTCTATCTGCTAGATGGGATGCTGCCTGATTCATGAATTGCTGAACAAAACCAATAACATTTAAAAAATTTGTTCACTTGAATTTTGTTTCTTAACAATATTTTTTTCAGTGGCTTTATTCAATACCTCTGACAATGTGTGCTTGAGCTGTGGAAGCTTTCTCATCCTTCTTTCCCTGCTTTTGTGGACCACAAATGTTGAGATGGCAGACTGGTGAGTGGGAGGTGGGATATAATCTGGCTGGAGAGAGAAAAAATTCCAATTCTGCTGACTCCACCTCTAGCTCTGTGTCTCTGAATGAACTATGTCTCCCAGTGGGGGTACTAGTAATAATGATGATGGTGACAATGACAATGATGATGATACAATATAATGATGATAACAGCTAACATCTAAAGGGTACTTATTACCATGGCAGGTGTTGTTACAAACCATTATTATTGTCCTCATTTTATACATGAGATATCTAAGGCACAGGGATGGTAAAAAAAGCCATCCAAGATCACACAGTAAGTAGAAGTGAGACAAAACAATTATCGATTCAGATTTAGATTGATTTAGATTTCAGTCTAAGTCCCAGCAAGTTATTTTGTGGATATTGACAAACTGATTCGAAAGTTTATATGAGAGGCAAAAGGCCCAGAAGAGCCAACATAATACTGAAGGAGAAGAATAAAGCTGGAGGACTGACACTCCCCAACTTCAAGACTTGCTATAAAGCTACAGTAATCAAGACAGTGTGGTACCGGTGAAAGAACAGACAAATAGACCGATGAAAGAGAATAGACAGCCCAGAAATAGAGTCCAGTTGACTACCTATATATAATCAACTGATCTTTAACAAAGAAGCAAAGTCACCACAAAGGAGCAAAGACAGTCTTTTCAACCAATAGTGCTGAAACAACTGTACATCCACATGCAAAAATGAATCTAGACACAGCCCTTACACCCTTCACAAAAAATTAACTCAAAATGGATCACGGACCTAAACATAAGATGCAAAATTACAAAATTCCTGGAAGATAACATAGGAGAAAACCCAGATGATCTTGAGTATGGAAATGACTTTTTAGATATGACAACAAAGACATGATCTATGAAATAAATAAATGATAAACTGGACTTTATTAAAATTAAAAATGTCTGTTCCGCAAAAGACAATATCAACAGAATGAGAAGACAAGCCACAGACTGGGAGAAAATATTTGCAAAAGACACATCTGATAAAGTACCAAAATATACAAAGAACTCTTAAAACTCAACCACAAGAAAGCAACCCCAATAAAAAATGGGCCAATACTTTAACAGATACCTCACCAAAGAAGAAAAATGGCAAAGAGACATATGAAAAGATGTTCCACATCATATGTCATCAGGGAAACGCAAATTAAAACAATGAGTTACACTAAACACCCATTAGAATGATCAAAATCCAGAACATTGACATTACCAAATGCTGATGAAGACATGGAGCAACAGGAACTCTCTCTCATTGCTGGTGGGAATGCAAAATGTTACAGCTACTTTGGAAGATAGTTTGGCACTTTCTCACAAAAATAAAAATACTCTTACCATATGATCCAGCAATCTCACTCCTTGGTATTTACCCAAAGTAGTTGAAAACATGTCCACACAAAACCCTGCACATGGATGTTTGTAGCTTTATTCACAATTGCTAAAAGCTGGAAGCAAACAAGCTGTCCTTCAGTAGGTAAATGGATAAACTGTAGTACATCTAGACTATGGAATATTATTCAGTGCTAAAAGGAAATGAGCTATCAAGCCATGAAAACACATAAAGGAAGCATAAATACATATTACTAAGTGAAAGAAGCCAATCTTAAAAGGCTACATATGGCATGATTCCAATTATAGGACATTCTGGAAAAGGTAAAACTTTAGACAGTAGAAATATCAATGGTTACCAGAGACTGGGGGGTGGGGTGGGGGAAATGAATGGGCAGAGCACAGAGGATTTTTAGGGCAGTGAAAATACTCTCTCTGATTCTATAATGGTGGATACATGTCATTATACATTTGTCTAAATCCATGGAACGTACAACACAAGAGTGAGCTATAATGTAAACTATGAACTTTGGGTGATTATGAAGTGTCAGTGTAATTTCACCAGTTTTAACAGATGTACGACGCTGGTGGGGAATGTTGATAACGGGAGAGATTATGCATGTAAAGGGGCAGGGTGTATACAAAAAAATCTCTGTATCTTCCCTTCAATTTTGCTGTGAACCTAAAACTTCTCTAAAAGAAAATCTTTAGGGCTTCCCTGGCGGTGCAGTGGTTAAGAATCCATCTGCCAACGCAGGGGACACGGTTTTGAGCCCTGGTCCGGGAAGATCCCACCTGCCGCGGAGCAAATAAGCCCGTGCGCCACAACTACTGAGCCTGCGCTCTAGAGCCCATGTGCCACAACTACGGAGTCCACATGCCACAACTACTGGAGCCCACAGGCCTAGAGCCCGTGCTCCGCAACAAGAGAAGCCACCGCAGTGAGAAGCCCGTGCACCGCAACGAAGAGTAGCCCCCGCTCAATGCAGCTAAAAGAAAGCCCGCATGCAGCAACGAAAACCTAATGCAGCCAAAAATAAATTTTAATTACTTAATTAATTAATTTAAAAAACAGTAATTCTTTTAAAAAAAATCTTTAAAAAATTATTTTGGCTCCAGAGTCCTTGTTCCAGGACAGAAGTTCTCGAACCCCTTGGTTTCAGAACCCCCTATACACTCTTTAAAATATTGAGGACCCCCAAGAGAAAATTTTAAAATATTTGTTTACTAATTTATTTGAAAATAATCTCATTACTTGTTAACAAATATTGTCATGAAAAATAACTATATTCCCCCCTGCACCCTCTGATACACATACGAATAGTGAGAAGAGTGGCACTGTTTTCTACTGTCATGAATGTATCATTTGGCTTAAGACCAAACAGCTGGACTCTCCCCTTTCTGCATTCAATCTTTTGAGATATGTTGTTTTGGTTGAAGTATACGAAGAAAATCTGGCTTCATACAGTTGGAAAAGAGAGGGGTATTTTTATAGCCTTCTCAGATAATTTAGGATAGTATTCTTTGATACTAAACCAAAATTTGACAAGTGGTAGTTTCTTTTTTTTTTTTTTTGACATTTTAAAATTGAAGTATAGTTGATTTACAATGTTTCAGGTGTACAGCAAAGTGATTCAGTTATATATATATATTCTTTTTCAGTTTTTTCCATTATAGGTTATTACAAAATATTGAATATAGTATGCTGTGTTATACAGTAAGTCCTTGTTGTTTATTTTATATACAGTAGTGTGTATATGTTAATCCCAAACTCCTAATTTATCCCTCCCCGCCTTCCCTTTTGGTAATCATAAGTTTGTTTTCTATGTTTGTGAGTCTATTTCTGTTTTGTAAATAAGTTCATTTGTATCATTTCTTTAGATTCCACATATAAGTGACATCATATGATATTTACCTTTCTCTGTCTGGTTTACTTCACTTAGTGTGATAAGCTCTAGGTTCATCCATGTTGCTGCAGATGGCATTATTTCGTTCTTTTTTATGGCTGAGTAATATTCCATTGTACATATATTCCACGTCTTTATCCATCATCTGTCAGTGTATATTTAGGTTGCTTCCATGTCTTGGCTGTTGTAAACAGTGCTGCTATGAACATTGAGGTGCATGTATCTTTTCCAGATATAGGCCCAGGAGTGGGATTGCTGGATCATATGGTAACTCTATTTTTTGTTTTTTAAGGAACGTCCACACTGTTTTCCATAGCGGCTGCACCAACCAATACATTCCCATCAACGGTGCAGGAGGGTTCCCTTTTCTCCACACCCTCTCCAGCAGACAAATGGTAGTTTCTTAAAGAATAGTTGTGATGTGAAATCTGAAACCACACCAGTGAATTTTTCATAATCTGTTATGTTAAAATGGATTGATTTATCTTGCACGTTGAACAGATCTTTTATCCACGTATGATTTTTTAACACCATGCCCTGTTCATTTAGAAAACATTGGTTCAGAGTTACATAGATCTTCCAGATATGAACACATTTAATCATGTAATATAGAAAAATCACATTCATTAGTATCACCATCTATCTCATTAGTAAAGATCGGGAAACTGTCAAGCTCTTGGTGGTGGCTAAAAGTTTTCCAAATTTTAAATTTTTGCTGGAAAGCTCAAATTTTATTATTGGCAACGAATACTATCTCCTGTTTCCTTTAAGTGTCAGGCTCGTTTTGTTTATTTTCAAGAATAACTAACCATAGTTTGATTGTAAATCATTCTTTCAAGTAATAAAATGCTTTTCTTTGTGACAACCATAGTGTTTCACCAGTCAGCACGACGGCTTATGTATACTTCCCATTTTGCCACATACAAAATATTAAAAAAGACATGTACCTCATGGGTCAAGATTTAGTTAATAAATTTTGCTGCTTCATCAAAGATATTCTTAAGTGCAATTGGCTTTTCTTTTTTTTTAATTGAAGTATAGTTGATGTACTACATTATATAAGTTACAGGTGTACAATACAGTGATTCACAATTTTGGCTTTTTCTTTTTTCTAAACTATAAGGGCGTGGTGGTGGAGAATACAGTAACTTCCAGTACAGTTTAGTACAGTTTGTTACCACTGTTTTGACTCATGCTTAGGCCCCAGAATTTTTACCTACCACTGCTTTTACACAATCAGGATGGGTAAACTGCAATTCAGAGAACTTAAAGACCTATCCTAGACCTGTCCCAACTAATAAAAGCTAAAGCCAGGATTTGGATTCCAAGCTCAATGCTCCTTCCATCACACTCCACAGCTGCCCTCTGCCACCCCTATGGGTATTGGACCAGTGTGAGGTTCTCAGAACAAAATGGTTTAGCTCAAGCCCTGAATACCATAAGCTAGGCTTGCATGGTCTGTTTTCCATTTCTGAATAAGCAACTTGGGATTTGGGGGCAATCCTAAGTGATTTTTGTAGATCTGGGCAAAAGTTGGGGACTCTGAATTAAAAAAAAAAAAAGATATTTATGCTTTTTAAAATGTATGAAAAGAAAATGCCAGGATTCTTTCAGTACCACCATTTCCTCCATTACCCACAGAAAGTGATGATCATAGCTAACATTTTTCTGAGCATTTACAAGGTTCCAGCCACCATTCTAAGCACCTTGTACACATTAACTTATTTAATCTTGAAAACAATCCTGAGGTAGACACTATTCTTACCCTTTTTTCAGAGATAAGGAAATGAGACACAGAGAGGTTAAGTAATTGCCCAAAGTCATGCAGTAAGAAAGTGGCAGAGCCAGGACCCAAACCCAGACCTTTGGACACAAGAGACCGTAATATTAGCCAATGCACCGTTTCCCAGTAAACCCACACTTTAGTCTTTCATTGTTTCCTATTACCCCTGACCAGGACTATGGAATAGTCTTGCCCTTTTTAATGAGTCCATCCAGCAGGAGACAATACCCACTGGTACTGAGAACAACTAATCACTACCAGTTTCTTACGATGTAAGTGGAAGCCATCATGGAGAAGGAGCTTTTTAAATACACCACAGTCATTGTTCATCCTGACGCTTAATCAACTTAAGAAGTGAACTGCGAGAAAAAAGAAGTTAGTTTATGAGCTCTCTGGGAATTGAGACTCTATTTCCTCCTTTGCGTAGTCCCTCCAGCACTCCATGTGTTAGATGGTGAACTTCGTAGGCATTAATAAATGCTGGTTGATTAAGTAAATGGAAGGCTTAAGTGTATTTCAGGCAAACGAGCTTTGGAGACACCCTATTTATTACTTACCCATTTGACAAGATGTCACATTCACAAATCCCTCCCAACATTTATTACTTAATTTTCAAAGTGCCCTCCCCTGCCCCCCAGGGAGGGAGGCGGGGCCAAGAGTTATACTGCCATTCTGACAGGTGAGAGAAACCCAGATGTAAAAAGTTTAACAGTCCTTTGCCATGGCAACCCAGCCAGTCAGCCAGGGAGCCAGTCACAATTAGGCTCAGGGCGTGCATCTCAGTATCAAAGAGGCACATGCCAAATTCTAGTCCCCTTCAGGACCGATCCTATTCAGAAGAGGGAGGGGGTTCCCGACATGAAATAAAATGCTTAGCTAAACATAAAGGAAGGCTGCCAAACATGGTTAGGTCATCGCATTTGACTTTGAGAGAACATTCTGTTCATGCTATCAACCTGCATTCACTTTCAGCACACTTCACCATAAATATTTCTGACTCACTATCTCAGGAAATATTTTTTATCTTAATAAACTCAATGCAAAACATAATCTAAATCGGCTTGCACATTCTTGAGTCAGAGCCACAAGCTGCATTTAATAAAAATCAGTGGAAATAGCAGGGGACTTCTGAATAACCGCAGTTCGTTATCTGACATGAGGCTGCTGGGAAGTTCCGAACACACGGAGAGCAGGAGGTCGGTAAGCTGAAGGTATGGAGAGAGCCAGAGACCACCGGATGACCCCACTTGGTGGATCTTAATTTCCACTGATGAGCTTCGCTAGCGGCGCTATTCGTGACAATGAAATGCGGCATATGGTAATTAAGAACATGGCTCTGGAGTTGGACTGCTTGGCCCCACGTCTGAGTACCACCTCTCACTTGCTGTTTTTTTAACCTCCCTTAGCCTCAGTTTCCTCAACTGTAAAATGGGGCTAATAACTCTCTAGTTACCCTAAAGTGTTGCTGTGGAGGTTAAATGAGATCATCCTTCTCTGAAACATCAAAAACATTCACTACAGGGAGCTAGAGCCAGAGATTCTCAACCCTCATGGAACATCGCTATCACCTAAGGAATAATAATAAAAAAAACTCCACTGACACCTGGGTCTGACCCCTAGAAATTCACATTCAATTGATCCTGGGTGGAGTTCAGGTATAAGCATTTTCTTAGATGCTTCCCGAATGATTCTCCTCAGCAGGCAGGTAAATGTACAACACTTGGCTAGAGCAATTATAGCTACCACTTTCTGACCACTGATTCTTACCTGGCTTCCTGCTAAGCCCAGTTTTTACTGCTCAAAATCTCCAGGCAGATTCTCCACTACATTCCTCATTGTCCAGAAGAAGAAACCAGCGCTGAGACATTAAGCACATTGCCTAAGGTCACATGACTGATCAAGAGTGAAACCACATCTCCAACCAAGACTTTTGCCTTGAACTGGCCAGTCTTCAAGCCTACGTCTTCAGTCAGGGAAAGATATGGCTCGATGAAGATAAACACTTTCTGGCTGAACAAAGCTGCTGTAGACCAGGGGGCATGATGGTTAAAAGTCAAAAAAAAAAAAAAAAAAAAAACCCCCAGAAAACCCCCCAGCAAAGCCAACACTCACATTTTCTTAAAAGTTCAAGTACTAATGCATCAAGCTGAGCTCAGCCTTGTGACCTGTGAGTAACAAGGGTGTCCATAGCTACAGTGAACCAGGTACCTTTAAAAAGCAAAAGCAGTAGGTGGGGGCATTATCTCAGAATAAAGAAGAGTGGAATAAATTAAACTTATGACAAACAAACAAACACAAAGCATGTCCGTAGCACCAAAGACAACACAAATGGTCAACGAAGCAGCTCCTTTTGGGGGAGGAAACTCACATACATCAGAAATGGTTCTGCAAATGTGCACTTAGAGCAAACCTCCTGTAAATCTGGACCGACGGAAAAGAGAGCCACCTTTACAGGTTCTTCCTTAGGAAGCACAGAAACTACACCTAGCGATTCAAAAAAGTTTAAGAAAACTTTGCTACTATTTAGAGGCTTGTTTTAAAGAATAGGTCATTTTTACAAGTAGGCCAATCGTATGTAAATAGACCCTTAAAAGCTCAGGGAAACTACATTTTCCTCTTAAGTAGTTAAGATTTACAAAGAATGAGAGTGGCTGGCCTCCAGGCTTTAGATTACTTTGTGTCCCAGCTATAATTAATAAAGGTAGGAGGAGAGGGGAATAAACATGTGCTGAACACTGACTCTATCAGGCACTTTACATGTATTACTGTATTTTATCCTTTCCAACACCCTGTCACGTCTGTAGGTTTTTCTAGCCAAACCTAAGGAAGACACCAAGGCTTATAGAGGTTTTAACATAACTAGGTCAGGCCTGGCATTGGACCCCGTTCTCCCCAACATCCTCCTTCTGTTCCCACTCCCAACTTGTCCCATCTCAATTTACTGTTTTATACCCTAGTATCATTAAGAACCTCTTCCACTATCAACTCACCTGAATCCATCTGGATGATACCTCCTTGTCATGCAAAGATGCTGTGATCGTTACCTTCCCTCATTTTTACTCCTGGAGCAGGTTATCTGACGGGATCATTGGCGACTGCCAAACGAAGTTACTCTAGCGACTTTTTTTTTTTTTGGTTATAAACTTTTGTGGACTTTGCTGGTTCATTTGAGTATGCATTCTACTTGACCGCAATGTTTGAACCATTTTTATTATTTGGGGGTATCATTCTATTACTTCATTTTGATCCTGTGTGCATATTTCATTTAAGTTTGGAAATAATACGAATACTTAGAAATGATGAGCAGAAACACACTTAACCATAAGAACAATGACTTGATTCTGATAATGATTCAGCTCTTCTAACTGAAATTCACAAGGATACAAGGTTTCTGGCTTGAGAACTGGTCCCTGCATCTTAGAGAAATAGTCCCAATCTTGTTTCTGACTCCCTAGGTCTTCATCCATTCCAACTGTAACATCGCCATTTTTTTTTTAACTAACCCGCCTCTCCTGTCCTTCCTCCCCCCCCCCCCCCACCCCCCCCCCCCCCCCCGCCACCCATTTTCAGCTGAATGCTAGGATGGTAAGTAATTCACAGGCCTAAGAATTCTTCAGGTACAGGATAGATCTACATCCCAAGGCATCACTAGCAGCTTCTCCCAGCCCTCCAAAACCAAACTGAACAATACCAGCAAAACCACCAGTTATTACCTCATTTCACTATAACTTAGTAAGGCTCTAACTTAAAAACAACAAAAAGGAAAACTTTTGACTTCTGGGCTCGGGCCCATTGCAAAGGCAACGGATGCACTTTCAGCCCTGCCTAGGGAGCCCTGTGTGAGGAAGAACCAAGCCACATTCAGGGCCTTCCGAGACCGAGTCACTGTGTATGTTCACTGTCGTGCTGTGAAGAGCAGCTTGGCCAGTCAGAACAAATTCTCAAACATTCAATGGCTCTAAGTAGAGCCTGAGTGGTTTTCCAAAAAAAGGTTGCCATTCTGGCCAAGGAATTTCTCTTCCTATAGGGACCACACAGCTATACCCTCTCAGTTTCCTAAAGTCACATCTTGACTGAACAGGACTCGAGTCCCTTTGTGTGCCAGTCAGCCTTCCAACTCCATTCCACAGAGGCCAATATCCCAGTCTCAGGTTTCCCCAGAAAGTAAACTTCAGGGAACATGAAAGGGCACACTCCTCCCATCTCCATTCACTGTCCAGGATTTATGTTTCAAATTTTGAAAGCATCTGCTGACCTAACCACATCTCGGATCTCCTGCTAGTAGGGCAGTGCATCAGAGAAGTTCTTGTCACCCGAATGTCCTCTGTTCTGAATGGAGTGGTTTTGCCCTCAAATTTGGAACCAAATTCCTCAAACATTAGAGATTACTGGCTCTACCGCTTTTTCCAGAAACCAGAAAAGTACTAAGCCATCTGGAATGAAAACTGAAGTGGGTAATATTTTCTTAGTAGCAAGTGGCAACAATCAAACACACAAGACTGAACACTGGGGATCAGATCAGGCTTTTTTCATTGTTATAAGCACCTTAAATCAAGCACAGGTTTGCTCTGGATAGATGTAGAAAATGTTTGATGACTAAATGAACCAGTGGATTTAAGTGCCTATGCTCAAAGATGTCTCCGCCTGGCCATAGAATCAAACAGTGAAAGTAACAATCATGATCCAGTGTGATCTGAGTACGTTTAGCGTGACAGAGGACCACAAAAGAGGGAAACTTAACCTGTTTTCTGGGACAGAGGTGTCAGAGAAGAGTTTCCAAAGGAGGTGATGCTTAGTAATAGGTAAGACTTTTTTAAGAGGAAGAGATATGGTCCCTGTCCTTCAGGAGCCCCTTAAGATCCTGAAGGAAGGAAGAGGGATCTAATTTGAAAGTTCAAGTCAGAGTGAGCGTAAAAGCTAAGTGTCTGGGGCTTCCCTGGTGGCGCAGTGGTTGGGAGTCCGCCTGCCGGTGCAGGGGATGCAGGTTCGTGCCCCGGTCCGGGAGGATCCCGCGTGCCGCGGAGCGGCTGGGCCCGTGGGCCGTGGCCGCTGGGCCTGCGCGTCTGGAGCCTGTGCTCCGCAGCGGGAGAGCCCACAGCA
>NW_006791298.1:3596287-3624133 GCF_000442215.2 Lipotes vexillifer | reverse complement strand
AAAACAAAAAAAAAAAAAAAAAAAAAAAAAAGCTAAGTGTGTGGTCAAGACAGTGGCGTTGAAGGTGTTCGGGAGAAGGGAGGTGAGATTAAAATGGCATGGCTGTGGGAACTGTGTGACTGTGGCAGAGGGGCACGATGGTCCCCTGTGTTTTGTCAGGCAGAATGGGCAAGAGCCAGAGCAGAGTGGATGGGGAGAGAAACCCCAGATTTCCTGTCCTCTTGCTGGGAATCTGCAAGCATTTGGGGGAGGGAAGGAGTCCAGAGAAGGGGAAAACAGAAGAAAAATAAGCAAATACTTATGAAACACCTGTGCAGGTACTAGGGAGGTACCCGTCCCATCTCTCCTGGACTTCACAGAGTATTGATGGCAAAGAGACTGATAAAAATAATTGGAACAAGGGAAGATGCCAGAAAAAAATGCTGTGGTCTGCTCCGGAGGGAGGTGAGCACATCCAGCTGCAGAAATCACAATGAAAGGATTACCCCCAAAGATGAGTATTTAGCTCCCCCTTCTATTTCTTTGCTTTTAAAAAATAATGCTTCAGTGTACACCTTTATGTTTAAATCTTTTCCCCCTTTGTACTATTTCCATAAGTTACACTCCTATAAGTGTACGCTCTTTCTTGGCAGGGCCCAAATGTGAGCCTTTTGTCTGTTCTTCCAGAGTGCCTAACATATTTCCCAGCACATAAAAATTTCATGATAAAATGACACCCTGACCCTACCTGCTGACTTAGACTAACTCCTAGGCCACCAGTCCATGATCAGCAAACCTTGTGAGTGACTGTGGCTAGGAGTGGGAAAATAGTTGGAAAGGATGTAGCTGTCAGTGGGGTCAGAAACTAGCAGTTGCCGGAAAACCATGGCTCCAGACTCAAATGCAACCTCCTTGAGGCCAGGGATAAAGCATCCTTTCACATCTCCAATATGTGAAGAAGTAGAAAGCAGAGATGCAGAAACGTCTGCAAATCCACTGACACTCGTCTCATCAAAAGGTAGAGTCTGTGTCTCCATTCCTTGTCCCTGGTGGGGCCTCTGTGACTGTTTTGATGAATAGAATGTTGCAGACGTGACACGTGTGAGTGACTTCTGAGGCCAGGTTAGAAAAGGCTACTTAGTTTCTGCTAGTCTCTCTTGGGGTAGTTCCTCTGGGAGCCTTCAGCTGCCATGCAAGAAGTCCAGTTACTCTGAGGCCACCATGTGGAGAGTCCATGGAGAGAGAGAAAGAGGCCCTTGGAGCCCCAGCTGTTTCAACCACCAGCTGTTTAAATCCTCTCAGTCCAGACACCAGACATGAGAATGACAAAGCCTTCATGGTAACCCCAGCCCCAGGTACCATCTGACTGTGACCACTAGAGAGACCCTGAACAAGAACCAGCTACGGAGCCCAGTCAACTCCCAGAACCATGAGAGATATTAAAAATAAGTGATGGCTGTGGAAGGCATTAATTTTAGATCGGTTTTTACCCAGCAATAGATAACTGATACACAGTCCCCACTTGAGATTCTAAGGAGTGAAATAAATTCTCCAGGATAGCAGATGTCTATTGTAGACATGCCTTGTGACAGAGTCCGGGCTAGGAAGTGAAGGTAATGATTCATACACAGCTCCTGCTTTCAAGGGGCTTCCAAGGGAGATAGGAGATGAACACAGATTATTACAGATATTTAAAAAGAGAGCTATAAGAGAGGCAGAGAATACATGACAGGAGTATACTCTGAGAGAGTCCTGGATGAATTTGCTCTGATGACAGGCTAGCAAAGGTAGCCAGGTGCCCTTCAGATGGGAAGCCCCATGGAACCAAGTGAAAATAAGTGTATAGAATTTTGATCCTACCACACAGTCAGTTCGTTGAACACAGAAAGCATGATCCCATGACCTGCAATATAGTAGGAGCTTGTGCATTATGTATTTGTTGGATGGATAGACGGATGGCACCAGGGGACCAGCCTAGAAAGAGCACTGGCCTATCTGAGAACTGGAGGTCCAGGATCCAGTCTTGGCTGTGTGATCCTGGGTAAATCACTTCACATCTATAGTCTTCAGTTTCCCCATCTGTCTAATGAGAGGATAGGACTGAGAGATCTCTGAGATTCATTTCCAATTCAAACCTTCAAGGTCATGAAAGAGAAAGTATGAACATTCACCTATTTGTTCACTTGGTCATCTCTGTAATCAAACAAACACATGCTTGAGAGAGTCAAACCATCTTTGTTAAGACCCTGCATGTAGCAGAAGCTAGCTCAAGCTAGTTTAAGAGGGTGAGGAGGGACTGGTGAGGTGGACAGGGAATTGAACATAGGATGCAAGGTTTTTTTGTGGAATTATGACAAGGAGTCCAGAGGAACAGGAACCAAGACTGGAAAGCTGCTGGGAACCAGGTGAACACTCTCCCTCCCACCACCAGTCTCTTCTCTATGAATCTGCTTAAATCTCTTCTCTTTTGCAAACTGGCTTTCTTGGCTTCTCTACACACAGAGCAGAAGGTCATTTCACGGTCCCCAAGTTAGTCTCATGGCCCTACTACCAGCAACTCACAAACACTGATTGGTTGTCTCTGAATCCCAATTCCAAACTCTCTGGAAAGAGACTCTGTTGGCCTAACCTGGGTCAAGTGTCTTCTCCCTGGTACAATCAACTCTCCCCAGAGAGGTGGGTTACATAATATAAACATGGCTGCCAAAGGCCCATCACAGTGGGTCCAGGGGGCAGTTTTCACACAATGGGGGAGTTACTGTAAAGCAGGCAGCCTCCTTCAGAGGTGTCTATTACAAAGTCCAAAAAAATGAAAGAACCATTGTATAGATTATCAATAAGGATGAAAATTCTCTAACTTAAGCTCCCTCTTCATATGCACTGAAATCCTTTCCAAAGCCACTTCAGAAACTCTGACGAATTTCATGAATAAACAGTTACTTTTCACCCTCACCCAGGCCCTGCATAATTATCATTATTTTCTAGCACCTTTAGGATGATCCTGTGAACATTATGGCAATGCCAGCTCATGAGACCTTCAGACTCGGTGTTGCCAGGGCCTCCTTTCTCACCACTTTATCAAAAGATGTGATTTGAACAACATAAACAAATATCTCCTCTGAACTTCCACGCCAATTACTGCAAGCTACTGAGGATCTGAGTATCACTTTAGGGGTGGAGTCAAGATGGCAGACTAGGAGGACACGGAATCCGCACCTCCGCACAACCAGTGCACCTACCAGGCACCAGTGGGGTACCACGGACACCTAAGGGGATGGGAGGAATCCCCAGTGACTGGTAGGACGTGGGGTGTGGGGGGAGCGAGGGGGGAGGAGAAGTGGAGGCAGGACAGGACTGGCGCCCCTGAGGGGCAGCTGGGGGAGGGGAAGGGATCCTGCCCCCCGAGGGGGAAAGGGGGGGACCACTGGGAGGGCAGAGGGTCAAAAGGGAGTGTGGCCAGGTTTCCCGTACACACTTGGGCCCCCAGGATCCTGCTGAGATCCCAGGCCTGATCCTCTGCCCACTGAGGCCCCTCTAGCCGCCTGGGGCCTCAGGGAGTGGGAGGGAGGGACGGGGGGAGCAAAAGTAAAGGCCGGACTTATGGGACTAGCACCCCTGAGGGGCGGCTGGGGTGGGGGGGGAAGGAGTTCCTACACCCAGCAGGACCCACCCACGTTTAGGGGTCCAGCAGCAAGGGGGGGATACCCCCTGGGGGGGGTGTTGCAGAGGAACAGAAGGGAACACAGCCAGCGCTTTCCCTGCCCACTTGGGCACCAGGGAGCCTGTTGGGCTCCCGGGCCTAATCCTCTGCCCTCAGAGCCTCCCTCCTGCTGTGCTGAGCTCAAGCCCCGCCCCTACAGCCTGACCCAGGGCCCTACCTCTACACTCGGAGACCCCCTCTAAGACCCTCTGCAACCGCGATGGGCCTAAACCCCACCCACACACCCTCATCCAGGGCCCTACCTCCAAACTCCTGGAACTCCACACCCTCAGAGGCCCCCTTCTGGACGTACTGCCTCTCCCCTTGCAGGTCTTAAGCCCAGACTCTGCCCCACACTTGAACCTCACCCCGCCTAGACCCTACCCCCAAGGACTTTTCTGGCTGCCTGGGTCCTGTGCCTAGGGCCCACCCCATGCTTAAACGTTACCCCTAGACCCTGCCCCTGCCTAAGTTCCATCCCCCCACAAGCTCTGCCCCCCATAGCCAAGTCCTTTTCTGGCCTTTTTTATTTCTTTTTTTTTTTTCTTCTTTTAGGTTGGGGTTCTGTTTTACCTTGTTGTTTTTGATTCATTTATATTTTTATTTTTTCTAATAAATCTTTTATTTTCTAATTTCATTTTATTCTTTATACTTTGTTATTGTTCTGCTTCTTTTGACTTGTTCCACCCCCCCCTTTTTTAAATTTTTTCTGTTGTGGTTTTGTTTTACCTTGTTGCAATTGTTTCAATTATATTTTCATTTTTCCAAATATATTTTTTATCTTTCTAATTTTATTTTATTTTATTTTTTATTCTTTGTTATTGTACTGATCCTTTTTTTCTTGTTTTTACCACACCACACAGCTTGCAAGATCTTAGTTCCCAGGCTGGAGGTCAGGACTGAGCTCCTGTAGTGGGAGCACCGAGTCCAAACTGCTGGACTAACAGAGAACCTCAGAGCCCCAGTGAGGCCCCCTGGAGGTCCTCATCTCGGCACCAAGACCCAGATCAACCCAACCACATGCAAATTCCAGTGGTCTCAGGCCAAACAACCAGTAAGACAGGACCCCCCCAAAAAAAAAAAAAAAAAAAAAAAGAAACGACAAAAAAATATGTTACAGATGAAGGATCAAGGTAAAAACCTATAAGACCAAATAAATGAAGATGAAATAGGCAAACTACCTGAAAAACAATTCAGGGTAATGATAGTAAAGATGAACCAAAATCTTGGAAATAGAATGGAGAAAATACAAAAAACATTTAACAAGGAACTAGAAGAATTAAAGAGCAAACAAACAATGATGAACAACACAATAAATGAAATTAAAAATTCTCTAGAAGGAATCAATAGCAGAATAACTGAGGCAGAAGAATGGATAAGTGACCTGGAAGATAAAATAGTGGAAATAACTACCGCAGAGCAGAATAAAGGAAAAAGAAGGAAAAGAATTGAGGACAGTCTCAGAGACCTCTGGGACAACATTAAATGCACCAGCATTCAACTTATAGGGGCCCCAGAAGAAGAAGAGAAAGAGAAAAGGTCTGAGAAAATATTTGAAGAGATTATAGTTGAAAACCTCCCTAACATGTGAAAGGAAATAGCCACTCAAGTCCAGGAAGCGCAGAGAGTCCCATACAGGATAAACCCTAGGAGAAGCACTCCAGGACACATATTAATCAAACTATCAAAAATTAAATTCAAAGAAAAAATTTTAAAAGCAGCAAGGGAAAAGCAAAAAATAACATGCAAGGGAATCCCCATAAGGTTATCAGCTGATTTCTCAGCAGAAACTCTACAGGCCAGAAGGGAGTGGCAGGATATATTTAAAGTGATGAAAGGGAAAACCTAGAACCAAGATTACTCTACCCAGCAAAGATCTCATTCAGATTCCCAGAGAAATCAAAAGCTTTACAGACAAGCAAAAGCTAAGAGAATTCAGCACCAGCAAACCAGCTTTACAACAAATGCTAAAAGAACTTCTCTAGGCAGGAAACACAAGAGAAGGAAAAGACCTACAATAACAAACACAAACCAATTAAGAGAATGGTAATAGGAACATACATATTGATAATCACCTTGAAGGTAAATGGATTAAATGCTCCAACCAAAAGACACAGACTGGCTGAATGTATGCAAAAACAAGACCCTTATATATGCCATCTACAAGAAACCCACTTCAGACCTAGGGACACATACAGACTGAAAGTGAGGGGATGGAAAAAGATATTCCATGCAAATGGAAATCACAAAAAAGCTGGAGTAGCAGTACTCGTATCAGATAAAATACACTTTAAAATAAAGAACGTTACAAGAGATAAGGAAGGACACTACATAATGGTCAAGGGATCAATCAAAGAAGAAAACATAGCAATTATAAATACTTATGCACCCAACATAGGAGCACCTCAATACATAAGGCAAATGCTAACAGCCATAAAAGGAGAAATCAACAGTAATACAACAATAGTGGGGGACTGTAACACCCCACTTATACCAATAGGCAGATCATCAAGACAGAAAATAAATAAGGAAACACAAGCTTTAAATGACACAATAGACCAGATAGACTTAATTGATATTTTTAGGACATTCCACCCACAAGTGAAGAATACACTTTCTTCTCAAGTGTACATGGAACATTCTCCAGAATAGATAACATCTTGTGTCACAAATCAAGCCTTGGAAAATTTAAAAAAATTGAAATCGTATCAAGCATCTTTTCCAACCACAATGCTATGAGATTAGAAATCAGTTACAGGAAAAAACCCATAAAAAACACAAATACATGGAGGCTAAACAGTGCACTGCTAAATAACCAAGAAATCAAAGAAGAAACTTTAAAATACCTAGAGTATCACTTTAGAAGCCACCCTATTTGTGGATGGCCCAGCAAGAGAATTAAGTCAAACCATTAGGGGAGAGTCTACGGAAAGGCAGGTGCCTGAAGATTAATGCTATTGAAAAAAAGGAAAAGCAGTTATTTTTGACATTTTGACAATCACTTTCAGGTCTGGTTCTTATTAGCCCCATTTTTGCCTTTAAAAGGTTTTCTTCTCTTTTCTCTTTCTTTTTTTTTTTCCTTACTGAAAATATCAGGAAATTTAGAACAGAAACTTACAATAAAACATGTCTCCTGGCCCTCTGATCTATCGATCTTTTATATAAACAAAAACATTTAGAGAAGCCTGGAAGAAGGCATTTCTTGGTAGTTACCTGATATTTGTCACTGTATTGGTCATAACCTCACAACTGCTTTGGGTGAAATGCAGAGTGGAGAGAACAGGAGAAGGCAGAGAATGAGTGTCTACGAGTGTATGTACGCGTGCGTGTGCACGCGCACGCGCGCGTGTGTGTGTGAAAGAGAGAAAAAGAGAACTCGATAACACATTTTAGCTATAAATGCTTTAAAATCTTACAGATGCCAACAGGATGCCCTCTTGCATAGTTTTTCTCCAATCCTTCCATTTTGCAAGCTACATTATTCACAAATGAGACATTCAAGAGACACCAATTCTGAAATAAAAATGTACACACCACCAGTGGAAAAGCAAACAAAAGCAGCTAATGTACTGTGGCTAAAAAAATTTTCAAACAAAGTGGCAGTAATTTACTGCCCTTGCTCTTAGCTGGACCCCATGAATATAATCAGAACCTCCAGGACTGATGGGAAAGTGTGATTTACAGTAAGTCTCAGGATAATAATGGAAAATGAAAAAGCAAATTGTGCATGAACATGAAAGCTGTATTTCTTCCACTTTCAGGAACGGAATCAAATTTCCAGCCAGAATTTCAGGGTGAAACTTAGAAGTCCCTCAAGAAGCAAATGATGAGCCAGCCAGCATCCCCACTCAGACACTGCCCCAGCATGCCTGAGTGACATAATATTTGGAGATGACAGTGATTGGAAAGATGCACACCACACCATGGGTTTGAGTAGCAGTAAAGAGGTAGGCAGACCTGGGTTTGAGTCCTGCCTGTGTCACTTGCTATCAAGTACCCTCGGGCAAATTATTTAACACCTCCAGGCTCTAGTAATACCTGCTGCCTCAGATTGCTCTGTGGATTAAATGATATAAAGTATATAAAGCACTTGGGAGGGTGTTCAGCACAAGTTAGTCTCAATAAATTCTGTTATAAATTATAAATAATACGCTTTGTTCCATGCATTTGTATAGTTAAAGCACTTAGAATAGTACCTGGTACATACTAAAATCTATATAAGCGTCAGTATTATTAGTATACAGTAAAACCTCAGTTAATCAGAATGTTTAGACAATGGGGTGACGAAGTTAATTTATTCTCATCTTAAAACCCTCCTCCAAACCACTTCAGTGTTCCAAGTTGTTGAAAATCCTTTTAAAATATATTAAGCTACTTTCCAGGGTTAGTAAGTACAATAGGTAAAGTCTCAATTTAAAACTTTTTACACGATCTTGCGTGACCCCAGGAACACACATCAGAGGCCCTGGATTCTAATACCAACTCTTATGTCTGTCAGCTGTGTACCTTTGGGCCTCAGTTTACTCATCTGTAAACAAGGATGAGGATACCTGTCATGCTTTTCCCCTGATAGTTTTGGTGACTATAAAATTTAATTATGTAAGTAAAATTACTTTGAAAACAAAAAATGCAAGGCAAATAAAGATAGTATAAATTTGTTATTACTGTTCTTTAGGACATCATAGCCTGTTTCTGGGGATGCATACACACAGCGTATAAAGATTCTAGATTGGGGCTTCCCTGGTGGCGCAGTGGTTGAGAATCTGCCTGCCAATGCAGGGGACACGGGTTCGAGCCCTGGTCTGGGAAGATCCCACATGCCTCGGAGCAACTAGGCCCATGAGCCACAACTACTGAGCCTGCCCATCTGGAGCCTGTGCTCCGCAGCAAGAGAGGCCGCGATAGTGAGAGGCCCGCACACTGCGATGAAGAGTGGCCCCCTCTTGCCGCAACTAGAGAAAGCCCTCACACAGAAACGTAGACCCAACACAGACAAAAATAAATTAAAATAAATTTAAAAAAAAAAAGATTCTAGATTGTACCAAGGATGTTGCTGTTGTTTTAATTGTGGTAAAATATATGTAACATAAAATTGACCATTTTAAGTGTACATTTCAGTGACATTAAGTACATTCATAGTACGTGCAGCCATCACTCCCATCCACCCACAGAACTTTTTTCAAATTCCCCAACTAAGAGTTAGTACCCATTATACAACAGTTCCCCATTCTCCCTTCCTTCCAGTCCCTGGCAACCCCCATTCTACTTTCTGTTGCTATCAATTTGACTACTCAAGGTCCCTCATATAAGTGGAGACATAACAGGATA
This sequence comes from Lipotes vexillifer, assembly GCF_000442215.2. Classification (NCBI taxonomy): domain Eukaryota; kingdom Metazoa; phylum Chordata; class Mammalia; order Artiodactyla; family Lipotidae; genus Lipotes; species Lipotes vexillifer. The sequence goes on along the minus strand of NW_006791298.1, from coordinate 3,615,126 downwards.
TTGCCTTTTCAATAAATCCCTTATCTATTTTCTTACCTTTTCCATCTTTGTCTTTAAACGTTGCGTGCAGAAAACAATGGCAGTTAATTGAGGATTTCATTCTGTGGGTTCCAAATCCTTGAGATTTGCAACCCAACTGTGATTTAGGAACAAAGACACACTGCCCTGATAGCATCCTTCAAGCCTGATGGGGCTGATGACTCAGTCTGGTCTCAACTGCAATTTGGGGAGACTTCTTGGAAGCTATGATATTTTAAGGCTATGCAATGAGGACCAGGGAATGGGGTCTGGTCCCACTTCTACCACAAAAGTACTGCTTGATATTGATTGAATCATACTCCTCTCTGAGTCATATCTGTTAAAGTTGAGGCTGACTGGGTTAAATGATTCCAAAGTAGTGTAAACCTCATATTCAAATGTTTTGATGACATCCTTGCCTTGCCAGTTACTACAAAATATCATTCTCTCTCTCCACCTCCATCAAGAAACACCATATTTTGTATAATAAAAGTGGAAGAAGAGGATATTTTTCCTGGGAAAATAAAGCAGGGGCAAAGAAAAACTAAATAAACAACAACAAAAAATTGAACTGCTTTTAGATGTTCCTGGCAGTTCATTCAGTGTTGTCATTGCTCCTCTGACCAGGGTGAGATGGAAGGGTTGGGAAAAAAAAACAGAGTAGAGAGGATTTTCATAGCACATGCCAAAATATTATTTAAAACATGCATACATACACATACACACACACACAAACACACAGGAGCAAAGCCTTTGCTCAAATTCAAGACGATGACTTCATACAGGAAAGAGAAACACTGAGTTAAACCATCTGAATTGAGAAGACAGAGATATATGATCATTTAAAAATTATCTCTAGGGCTTCCCTGGTGGCGCAGTGGTTGAGAGTCTGCCTGCCGATGCAGGGGACACGGGTTCATGCCCCGGTCCGGGAAGATCCCACATGCCGCGGAGCGGCTGGGCCCGTGAGCCATGGCCTCTAAGCCTGCGTGTCCGGAGCCTGTGCTCCGCAACGGGAGAGGCCACAACAGTGAGAGGCCCGCATACCGCAAATAAATAAATAAATAAATAAACATTTAAAAAATAAAAATAAAAATGATCTCTAACGTTACACCAAAATGTACACCATCACCAGGATTCTAAGGCCTAATATTGTTGACTACAGAAACAGTGTAGCCAAATATAAGATGTCACAGACCAAAAGAGCTACATATTTGGAGTGAACCACTATCCATATCATTTGTAAACTTCCCAACTTGGATGTGTTTGTGAGGAGACACTTCTGGTCTGATAAGAGCCTGGTTCTGGGAAGAACAAGATGACCCAAATTCTTATGGAGGAGACACTTTCACACATGAATCACCCTGCAAAACTGGCAGCTGCTTCAGAACATTGGCTGCCTGCCCCAGAAGCTGACTATGGAGGGGTTCAGTCTACAGGAACCCACCTTCAGCATGGAATGTAATCAGGAGAGCAAAACTAAGTACCTCATGCATCTGACTTCTAGAGTCAGGTGACAACTTATGTATAGTATCATTCTTTTCCTCAATGGAATAGACCTTGTTTGAAACCGTAGCCACTAATGGCTTGGATCAAGTCAATTTTATTAGTATGGATATTTCCAAATCTGTGTCCTCCAAACAGCTTCATAAATATGAACTAATGGGGCCAATGACACATACGATACTGAAATGATAATTTGTAATAATCTTAATAAGAGTTTTATAATGTATCTTTTCCAAAAAAGTATGAAACAAGATAGGTTTTATGGGCCTATTCCCATTAAACCAATGTCAGAGACTGAGAATTCGTGAGTCATAGGATTTCAGAGATGGAAGAAAACTGAAATATTAATTATATCAATTCCCCCAGAGCATTTCTGATACAACATTCCTGAAAAAAATGGTCATCCAGTCTCTGCTTCAATACCTTTAGGGGGAGGGAGACCGATTCTTCATGAGGAATCGGTAAAGGAGATAGACTAACTACATGAAATTACACTAGGACTTTAGCCTATTGGAACTTTGGTTTTATCATGTATAAAAGAAGGGAACTATTTTATAAGGCTGTGGGGGAGGAGGAATAATGTGTGTAGAGCAACAGTTTAGCTCTTGGTTATCAGTTAATGTTAGCTGTCTTCCCCTTTCCATTTATTACTAAAAAGGTCTTCCATGTATTAGGCTGAAATCTGCTTCTTTGTAACTTTCACCTGGTAGCCTCAATTCAAACCTCTCAGGGGACATAAAACCATTTCCTCTCTCCACTGTAAGACATCACTCCAACATCTGAAGACAGTCATGAGGCTTCCTGCAGTCTTCTCTTCTCCAGCCTAAACCTACCTGATTGTCTCTGCCATTCCTTAGAACTGATGAATAACGTAAGTCATACTTTTAGGGAGTACCAACAGAATTAGGGGCAGGTCAATTGGGAGCATGTTAAGGCAGGGTCCCTGCTTTTAAGGAGCCTGAATATATAATATAATCTGGGTGAAACAGGGGCTAAATCAATGTATTACTGTTATTGTGTAGAATAAGAAGCAACTAAATTTAATGGGAAAACCAGGGAAGCCTTCATGGGAAGTGATATTTGAGTTGGATACTCAAAAACTAGAAGGATTTTGAAAAGCAGAAAGCTTATGCTGGGGAATAGCATAAACAAAAGCATGGAGAATTAAAAATGTATACAGTGTTTAAAGAAGGGTGCTACGGAATGACTTGGTCCTCCTAAAATTCATATGTTGAAGCTTTAACTCCCAGTGTGACTGTATTTAGAGATAGGGCTTTTAGGAAGTAATTAAGGTTAAGTGAAGCCTTAAGGATGGGGCCTTCATCAAAAAGGACTGGCAAACTTATAAGAAGAGGAATCTCTGTCCTCTGTCTCCCTCCCTCTCCCTCTCCCTCTCTCTCATTCTCGTTCCCTCTCTCTGACATTTGATGGCAGGGTGAGAAGGCTACCATCTGCAAACCAAGAGGAGCACTGTCACCAGGAGCTGATCCCTCCCAGACCTTGCTCTTAGACTTTCCAGCCTCTAGACCTGTGAGGAAATAACTTTCTTTTGTTCAAGCCACACAGTCTATGGAATTTGTTATAGCAGCCCTATAGTAGACTTATACAAAGGGCAACCACTGAGGAGAAAAATCAATGAGTAAAGACCTAAGGGGAGAGTGGATGGGTATATTGACCAAATGACCAGAATGAGGAAATGTAAATGGTCAGGCTTTGGAGACGGAGAAACCAACGTTCAAGTCTCAGTTTTGCTGCTTTATTAGTTGTGTGACCTTAGGCTAGTTACTCAACCTCTCTGAGCTTAAAACTCTTCTTTGTTAAAGGTAGAAAGAGATAATATATGTAGGTACCACTGAACATGCCTGGTATATGGCAGGTACTTTATAAATGTTAGCAATTATTATTATATTATTGTAATAATTGCTGATCATAACACTGGTACTGAGGTAAGACATTAGAGAGATATAGGATGATCAATGATCTGAATACTTCTTAAAAGTATCCACCAGCTAAAAGATGGTACATATTCTCTATTCTTAGCAATCCTGGATAGCAGTTGCATCTCCTAGAATGCCAGTAATAGAAATCTAATTCTGAACAAGGAAATACTGTTTGGTTCTCAGGAACCATGAGAGAAAATGAACATGCAGTTTTGACATTCATGTGGTCTAAGGAAAGGGGATTTGGGGCATGGCCAGATGTGTCCTTGATCTACTTTCTGTTAGGCAAACTTCTATATATTGTGTAATACCCAGCTCAAATGTCATCACCTCCATAAATCTTTATCTACAGCTCCCCCATGTCTTCTATTATACACCCTCTCCTTTTAGTCTGTTTCTTCCATGAGACTGTGAGCATCTTGGAGACAGGCACATACTACTTGCCACAGTGTCTGGTACATAGTTCAACAAATACTTTTGAAAGACATTAATGGGACAAAATAGGAATGCTGACTTTAAAAAGTTCAGAGAAACAGAAAGATGCTAAAATAGGTCTGTAGACTCTCAAAAACAAGACCTGAATTATATACATTTGTAAGAGAGACGGTTCTCCATACTGGCAACAAGACAAGATATAATCATAATGGGGGCTCTGTCTATATCCCTTCCCAGCCAACAGTCATATCAATGTCTTAGATGAGGACCAAATTAATAAGATACAAAGTTGGAAGGTTTTAAGTAATGCTAAGTGATAGCATCAAATAATATGATAAATTAAACATGTTGAACTATAACAGGAATAGCTTATAGCGAGTACTGGGATGTAAAATACTGACCATACAAGTATGAGAAAGGAGAGATGCAGGTAAATGGCAAAAATTATGAGAAACTCACAGGAGATTTAGCTAACTGCAAGTTTTTCAAAAGTTAACAACAAGATGATGCTACCCAGAGACTTAGAATTTTGGTTGCAAGAATAAAAATGCAAAAGAAGGAGGAGATGGTCCTGCTGCATCTTATGTGGTCCAGGTCTACCTGGAGTATTGTGTGCTCACTCCAGGAGGCTACCTCTTATGGCGGAAGGATCTAGAAAACAAGTTAGGAGGAAAAATAATGAAAAGAATGGTAACTGTTTATCCCAAGAAAGGGAAGATTCTGTGGTCAATAATATAATGATAATGATAATGTACTACCACAGTCATGTATGAACTCCCCTAATCCTTAAGATCATCTCATGAGGTCCAGGTGTCCATATGCCAGGTCCTCTGTCTAAGAACAGAAAAGACTCCCAGAGGCTATCTGTCATTTTATTCCAAAGTTCAAAGCAATATTGAAACTAATGAAGACATCTATGTAACAATAAGTTTCATAACAGATTATTGGCATTAATATATTATATATATTATTGATTCTGACTCTTGCCTCTTTTCAATGTACTTACAAATTTACCTGGAGATGTATTTTGGCTTTCTTTATTAATCATAGGCTATAAAACACTGCTTCAAACACTGCATACACATCTTAGAAGCTTAGAACTAAAGAAAACCTTGAGTCATAGTCAAGTCTGAAATGACGGCACACAGCTGCTAAGCTTGTTAGGTGCTCCAGCATTTAGCTCTGTCTGTCTCAAAGTTAGAATGTGTAATAATAGGAATTTTTGAATCCTCATTTTATAGATGATGAAACGGGGGCTCAAAGAGGTTAAGTAATTTACTGAAGACCATACAGCTACTGAACACCAGGGCAGGAACCAGGCCAATATGACTACGAAGTCCCAAGAACAGCTTTCACCCACTTTCTGAGAAGGAGTAGACATGGCAGAAAGAGTAAAAACAAAGACCAATTGGCTCAGCATAAGAAAGACCATCCTAACCTTAGGATTCTCAAAAGGAAGAGTAGGGTAGACTTCTATAATGTCACTAAAGAAAGTGTTCATGTAAAAGCTTTCTAATCAGAGAGAAACCTTCATATAGAAGGTTAGTGTAGAATGACATATGAGGCTTTTAGAAGGAGAGAGTCACGAATCAGCTAGAAGGTTGGATTATATTACCTTCTAAGGGTCATTCATCTGGGAGATACTCTGCATATAGGTTGTGGAGATATAGCTGACTCTGGCACTAGATTAATTTGCTGCCCTCTCTAGGGCTGGAAATACTGCTCAACTTGATCCAGATTTTGAAAAGGAAGTCTTTACTTATAATATCTTCAAGAAAGTATAAGTGCGTCTATCATCCTGGGGAAGGGAAGGCTTTCCTAACCATGACACCAAAGTAAAAAATCATAAAGGAAAATGATTGATAGATTTGATTTCATAAAATTAAAAGTTATCTATATGAAAAGATACACGTTCCATAAGCAAAGTTAAAAGCTAAGCTAGTATTAAAAATGCAGATTTCAAAGCAGTAAAAAAAGATATATACACTAATAGAATGAGAATAAGGAATGAATATTCATCAGAGAAAAAAATAGCCACTGAACATAGAAAAATATTTGGCCTTACTTAGTTATCAAAGAAATGAAAGTTAAAATAAAAATGACATACCACTTTTGCTTTTAAAATTGACAATGACTAAGAAAATGATAATACTTAGTACTAGTGAAAATAAGTAGAATGGTGCATTCTCCTAGACTGTTGCTAGGGACTGTAAATATGCAGATGGATTTCTTTAAATTGAAGTATAGTTGATTTACAATGTTGAGTTAGTTTCAGGTGTACAGCAAAGTGATTCAGCTACACACACACACACACACACACACACACACACACACACACATTCTTTTACAGATTCTTTTCCCTTATAGGCTATTACAAAGTATTGAGTATAGTTCCTTGTGATATACAGTAGGTCCTTGTTCATTATCTATTTTATACATAGCAGTGTGTATATGTTAATCCCAAACTCCTAATTTATATCTCCCCCAACCCTTTCCCCTTTGGTAACCATAAATTTGTTTTCTATGTCTGTGAGTCTGTTTCTGCTTTGTATGTAAGTTCATTTGTATCATTTTTTTAGATTCCACATATAAGTGATATCATATATTTGCCTTTCTCTGTCTGACTTACTTCACTTAGTATGATAATCTCTAGGTCCATCCATGTTGCTGTGAATGGCATTATTTCATTCTTTTTTATGGCTGAGTAATATTCCATGGTATACATGTACCACATCCTCTGTTGGTGGACGTTTAGGTTGCTTCCATGTCTTGGTTATTGTAAATAGTGCTGCTGTGAACACTGGGGTCCACGTATCTCATAATTCCAACCTATCCTCCTCCCCATCCCCAGCCCAAACATCCTTTGTTATCAGAACAGACTTTGTTATAAAGGCAAAAACAAAACACCCACAAATAAAAAAAACAACGTCAGCAACAACAAAAAGCATGGTCTTTGAATATACACATTACCAAGATTTCACCACTTACTTTCATGGTTCTTTTAACACACACACTTGGTAAGCAGTTGGAGATGATTTCTGATTACTTAGTGGTTCTTGATATAAAAATAAAGACTGGAAAAATATATGCAAGTCACTTTACAGTTTACAGAGCACCACATTATCATATTAGGATCTGATAATAACCTCAGTGAACATTATTAATTCTGTGTGACAGCTGAGAGCACTGAAGTTCTAAGACGTTAAGTGACCGGCCCAAGGTTATTTTAGTTAGTGGCCAGGCCAGGGCTCTTACGTGGGTTAGGGGCTGAGGCACTCACCTATTCATTTCTATCTCTAGGCACTGAACTATTCTGGATTTTTTTACATGAATGCAACATGGAACTTTTTGTACCTGACTTCTTTCACTTAGTATAACATTTTCGAGGTTCATCCACTTTTTCGCATGTTATCAGTATTCCATTCCTTCTTATGGCTGAATAATATTCCACTGTATGTGTACACCACAATTTGTCAGTGTAGTCATCCACTAATGGACATTCGGGCTATTTCCATCTTCTGTCTATCATAAATAGTGCTACTAAGAATATGCAAGTACATGTAAATATTTGTTTGAGTACCTGTTTTCAATTCTTTGGGGGTATACATGAGTTTCCTTATTTCCTTACATATTTTACTTATATCTAACTACAAGAGTACAGGATATTTATTGAAGAAAATGTGGAAATTAAAGGAAAAGCACAAGTAAGAAAAATCGCCTAAGGGTAATTAAAAATATCCTCCTCCAGAAAGGATATTCTATAAACTTATAACCCAATTTTTTCTTTCCTCCCGATAAACATGGATTATTAGTTTAGAACTAGGCAATAAGGCCTTCAGCAGGCAGTGAATATGGACTTTGAGAATATGGACTTTGTAGTCAGAAAAATCTGGATCTGAATCCTAGTTCTGCCATTTACTAGCTGAGTCACTTTACGTCTCTAAGCTTGTTTTCATGGCTAGAAAATGGGCATAATAGTACCTACCTCACAGGGTTTTGATGGCACATTAAATGGGATGGCATTGTGAGCAAAATGTCTCATACAAGGCCTAGAACAGAACAGGCATTCAGGAAGGATTAGCTGGAATATTACTTCCCACACAGGGATTTGCTAATACCACCAGGAAGTGAGGTTCGCGAGAGAGGAACTTTGTGCTTTCACCGCTCTGTCTTTAGCACAGTGCCTGGTGCACAGCTGGTACTCTATAAGAACCTGTTGAATGCATAAGCGTATATAGATGATGGGAAAAGGATTAGAGACCTGGGAAGGATCTCCAGGAAAACACAGCTTTCTGAGTTCAGAAGACAGAAGATCAGGACTGACTTAGGGCCCCCAAAATGAAATCATTTGCAGAAAATAAGTTAGTCTTAGTTGCAGCAACTGGGGTCAAAGCTAGGAGCCCTCTGAGGCATGTGGTGAGTTGAACTTCCTAAGCTGCTGGACCCAGCTAAGGGTCAGAGCATTTTTTCAAAGCAAATGAAGCATTTGATGGAATAAACCCAAGCAAAGAGATATTTAAGCATGGGGCCTTGACAGGAACTGCCCTGAAGTAATATCGCTTGGAACTAAGGAGATGATTAGTGAGCTTCTCAGGGCCCTACAGGAAATCTTGCCTGGCAGAGGAATGCACAAATTTCCAACCTTGTCTAAGAGCAGTTTCCCCACACTCCACTGCCTCAGAATGATCTTCGTAATAGGTTGCAGAGCTCACTGCCTGCTCAAGGCCTTATTGCCCTCCTCCTATTGTGGGTCCTTATCCCAAGCAAGGGATTTGCCCTGTTTCTAGACTGACTTCTCCTAAAGTGCAGGAGGGCTAAAATGGAGCTGTAGACATGTAACCTCCCAAGAAACTGGCCAGAAAAAATGCAGTGCTGACCCCTACCTCAGGTGGCTATTAGCTGGGCCCAGTGAAGGAGGGTGTGAGAACCTGTTGTTCCAGGATAACTGTCTGTTTTTATACAGCTATGTTTTCATACTTCTCCTTTAAAGCACCTATCACTGCTGCAATTAAATGCTTTTTAGTATAGGTGCATGTGTACAATTAATTGTTAAAGTCTCTCTCTTCCACTGAATTTAGGGTATCTGAAGGCAGGACTGTTTCTGTTTTGTTCACTATTACATCTTCAGATCCTAGAAGAGGCCTTGTCCACGGTAGGATGCAATATACGTTTGTTGAGTAAATGAATCTGAGATATTTTATTACAAATTTCAATTCTGTTTGGAGGCAATAGACTATATTGGGTAAGGACATGTGTTTGAATTCCGGTTTCACAGCTTCGTGACTTTGGGCAAATTGTTGAAACTGCTTTTATTAGTTTCCTGGTGTTGCTGTAGCAAATTACTACAAACTCGGTGGCTTAAAACAACAGAAATTCATTTTGACCCAATTCTGGAGGCTACAGTCCAAAAGCAGGCAGAACCCTGCTCCCTCTGGGGACTCTAGGCAAGAATCCATTCCTTGCGTCTTCCACTTTCTGGGGGCTGCCCTGGCATTGCTGGGCTTGTGGCTCCATCACTCCAGTCTCTGTCTCCATCTTCACATCACTGCCTCCTCTGCGGGTCTGTACGAAATCTCCCTCTGCCACTATCTTCTAGGATACCTGTAGACAGTTAGGGTCCACCTGGATATGTAGGGTGATCTCATCTCAAGATCCTTACCATCATTTAATTACACCTGCAAACACCCTTTTTCCATATAAGATAAAGTTCACAGGATCTGGGGATTGGGACACGGACAGCCCATTACATTTGTCTAAGGCTTGGTCTTTTCATCCATAAAATAGATGTACTACCTCTTAGAATTGTTATGAGGATTAAATACAACAACGCATGTAAATCACTTTATGTGTTCATGGCACATTAAAAAACTCTCAATATTTGGCAACTGGTAATAGCTGATATCACTTCATAAGACAGGAAAGTATTACTCCTCATGGCCGCATAAAAAAAGTGATGGAGTTATACCAACTAATTCAGACATTTTCAGAAGTATGTCAAATCAGTATCAGTGTCAATCTATCTATCTCTATATTTATTTAATCAGGGCTGGGACCTATCTCAGCCCTCTTACCTATGTCATTACATTTGTATTCATGACAACCCTGGCAGATGAAAAAAAAAAAAAAACCCCCAAAAAAGTAAAGCTTAATTTTTGAGAACCTGAGTTAGCCACAGCCCTCAAATATAAACCAAGGACTTCTCACTCCAACCCCCGTTCTTTTTTCTATATTACCTCAGAAAATTAAGGACAGAAATGGAGAAAGTTCCAACCATCTGTACCTGGATAAATCACTTGTTAGAACACCATGGTAAGACTACAGGGCAGATTAGCCTAGAACTCTGTAATAGTGGCTCTCAAACTTTGCTGCACATTAGAATCACCTGGAGAGCTTTTAAATCCCTCAAATCCCAGATTGTATAGAAGAACAGTGAAATGAGAAAGAGGGGGGTGGTGCGGAATGGGGAATAGACCCAGGCCTTAGTAATTTTTAAAACTCCACAGGTGATTCCAATCACAGCTGAGGTTAAGACCTACTGCTCTATCAGTGGGCCTCAACCTTTGGTGAGAATCAGAATCATCTGGGAAGTCAGTAAAAATACAGAGGCTTAGAGTCTAGTCTGCTTCAGCGAGCCTGGGTCTCTTCAGGTGATTCTGAGACCAGCAGTGTTAGAGGACTGTGACTCTAAAGTACCTTTCAACTCTGATGTTCTGATTTTTACCACTCACTCATTTATTTATTTATTCAAATACCTGTACTAGAGTTAGAGCTACAGGGATGCAGAAAATAGACCTAATTCCTGATCTCAAGACGTTCACAGCCTGGCAAGCTGTTCTCGTGGCTCTCAAAGCACTCTCCACAGTGCCCTTCCAGGTTGACCCTCCTGCTAGAGTGGGTGAGCCGTGAGGGCTTTGCTTGACATGTAGAAGATGCTTAATGCATATTTCTTGCAAGAGAGAAGGGGAGAGAGAAATAAAATATACACGGAAATCAGCATCCCCCAGCAGTGTGGTGGGCAGAACCACTTCCTTCACAGAGTAAGATGTGATTTCCTATAGGGGCAGGTGGGGTCAGGAGAGGTTTCCTCCAAGTGATCAATCTGTACAGGGTCTTTAAGGATGACAAAAGGGTGGGGAGGGTACTCTCACCATAGCAAACAGCAGAGTTTGCAGAGCGGCCTGAAATAGGATGGGGACCAATGAGCAGTTGGTTCTCGTGCACAGCAAGCAAGAGTGGAGGGAGCGGAGTGGTGGATGCTGAGGCAGGAGCCAGAGGGCACTTTGTATAATCTCTTCTCCCTCCCTTGTCAAGAGGCCTCTAAGTCCAAAAGTCCCTGTGAGTCTTTGACCAAGGGTTGACCAGAGCCATAGGCCCAGGACTACAAAGGCCTCCTATAATCCCTGTGAGCAGGACTTTAGTCCACAAGTTTCTAGAAGCACCTTGAGGCCAAACTCCAAAGCCATTTCTGAAGTGGGTACTCAGGGAGGTTCTCTCAGCAGGCAGGTTTAAATCCAAACTAAGATACCAGGCAAGGACAAAGCTTGCCTGGGAGCATCGAGAAATGCCCTTTCTGCTGCTTCCTGACTATTTATGAGTCCAAGATTGTGCCTTGTCTTTGCCAGGAATTACTGAAGATGGTACCAAGGGAGTAAGGAATCTGAGACCCATGTTGGGAGGTAGATAAATCTCTATCCTGATTCTAAATGGTAAAAACAGGAGCGTAAACATTTCCAAGCTTGTTCGATTGCCCCTCTGTCTCAACTGGGTGGTGCTTGCTGGGAAGGGGGAGCTCTGTGCTCCCCACTCAGCTAAGCTTGACCATTTGCAGAACACCCTTGGGCCCCAGGCCTCTACGCTGAAGGCCCCACTGACAGCAGCACACAGGGGAGGGGAGGGAGGGCTGCTGGGAGGGACTGGTACCAAGAGCTGGAGCTAGAACTGGAATGATGGGCTGGGTGGAGTACTGAGTGGGGAGGCTGACCCTCTCTGCCCCAGTGGTGGTGCCCAACGGCCAACTCCTCCCCTTGGAGCAGGTTTTGAAGGATCAAGATTGACCATAAAGGTTCGTTTCCCCTCCATTTTATGACAAAATTGCATAGTTCTCATCTTGGCGGTTCCCTTCCCTAAAGTGAATGGACTTGTCAAGTAAAGAGGATTAACAAGAGTCCTGGAGAGAGCAGCTTGGTTGAAGAGGAAATGATTTCCATGTCACGTGCTTCCATGCTCGGTTCCAGGCAAAGGGACTGAAAGCTTGTTGTGAGATAGTGAGGGATAAAGTAGACACAGCAGAGCTGGCAAGAAGCTCCCCTGCTTTCTTATCAAGAAGGGATTTTTCTCACTGCTTCCAGGCCTACACCAGATTTTTTTTCTTTCTTTTAAAAATCACTATAAAGGAAAAGGAAACTAACTTTGGATGATCAGGAAAAGCTTATCTGAGGAGATGACAATTACGTCAAGATCTGAAGGAGGGGAAAAGCAAGAGAAAGGGGATTCTGGGTAGTGCCCTTGGTCAGGAAAGCACTTGGCTTGCTAGAGGAACATAAAGGAAGCCAGTGTGGCTGGTGGAGCATAGCCAGCAGGAAAGAATAGTGCAAGGTGAAGTTTGAGAGATAGAGGCAACACGGGATCATCAGGGCCCTGTTTGAATATACCCAACTACTGCCCCGAAGCTGGGGTTTCCTGACTTGTTCTGGGGTCCCATTGCTGTCATTTATGTAACCGTTATCGAAGTATAAACCTTCTGTGCTTGGGACTTCTAACCTACAAAGTTTTTCTCCACAGGAGGGAGATTACTTGAGATATTGCCTTTCTCTGAGAGTTAATGATCAGCTTAGAATCAATAATGCTTATCCCTTACACATAAAGTACTTGATATATTTTTAAGCATCACACACACAAAAAAAATCAGTTTTCAAAAAATTTCTTTTAATAAAAAGCACTTCCTAGAATGTTAAACCTCGCATAGATATGAGAACACGTCCTCATGTTGCAAGTAGGAAACACAGGTTAGATTTACCTGAAGTTCTAGCTGTTGTTTCATTAGAGAAGTACCTTTGAATAGAATTATAATGCAAGTGACATGTGTAATTTTTAATTGTTTAGTAGCCACATTAAAAGGATCAAGTAAAATTAATTTTAACAATATATTTCACTTAATTCAATATATGAAAAATTATCTTTTAACATATAATCAATATAAAAATTATTAATAAGATATTTTAAGTCCTTTTTCAATGGAATAAGCCATTGAAATCTGGTTTGGGTTTTACAGTCACACTAATCTCATTTTGGACTGGCCACATTTTAAGTACTCAACAGCTACAGGTGGCTACCATAATGGACCTGCAGCACTGAAGCCTCACAGAACAAGAATTGATAACTCCCTTTTTACAGATGAGAACACTGAGGCCCAGAGCTTAAATGACAGGTCACTGACCTGGTTGGGCACTTGAGCTGGGACTAGAATCTAGGTTTTTGTCAAGTGCTCATTCACTGGATCATAGTACCCTCCCCTTGGGAATAAGAAGGGGTGGGGATAAGAGAATTCCCTGAAATGAGCAACTATCTGTTCTAGAGACTGTGGTGGGACTTTAGAATCTATTTTACGCTTTGGAGTGATACCACTTCTCCCATTTTCCATATAAGGTTACAGAGGCTCCAAGTGCTTTTGCAATTTATAATGGCAGTATGATATCAGTCCTTTAAAGAAAACGATGCTATCAATATTAAGAAGACATTGCATAAGGCCAAAGGCTGCTGAACTTGGGCTGTTTTAAACACCACAAAGCTACCCCCAGCAATTCCTCCAGAAATTCCTCCAACCAGCTCCCAGCCCCAGGAGGACTACTCTTTAGCTCGCCAGGTACCAAGTCTCCTGATCTAGTCCATCCCTCTCTTACCCCTACACCCACTGTCCCTGCTCCTGATACATACTATTAGGAGTACAAAGAAAGGACTCAGCTGGCCCATGAGGACTAGCTGTGAACCAAGCTCCAAGGTATAGACCAGTCAATGCTATTTAAATAGACTCTTTATGTACCAAAGACAAATCAAGTAACAGAGAGGGGGGACAAGAGGAAGCAACCACTCCTGAACTAGAAAACCTGGTCACAACCCTTGATGGTGAGCTAAGGGGTTGAGGCCAGCACGTATCTGTCTATTGCGACCATGCAAGCAACTGTCCCAGGGCACAGCACAAATGCAACCCACAGATGTGTTTCTTGGCCAGGAAAACAATCTTAGGTGATAGAGATGAAGGCCTCTGCTCCACAGGTGAGCAAAAGGAAGCTCAGAGTCATAGTAACTCCAGAGTTCACGCTCATAAGAACCTTGCTACACGCTTCCCTACCATGCGTAAAGCTCTGAGCTGGTAGAGAAAGCCAGCTCTTAAAAAAGCAGAGCAGGACGAAAATACCCCCAAATCTAGTCTGTCAGCACAGAGAACTGTTTGCAGTTGGAATGAGGCCTCAGTATTTTTTTAAGTTGTAGGCTCCCTCCCTTTCTGCTACCTACGGGTGCAATTTCCAGTGCTTTCTCCAAAAGAAACATTTGGCTTTCTATAGAGAACCTCTGAGACCTCATGTGACTGAAAATGGAAGAAGGGGAAAGAGGCCCTCATCATGCCCCACCCCGAAACCTCCACAGGGAAGCTGAGGTTGGGCCCCTGTAGATCGATTTATTTTAGGAGGCACTTGCTTCTGAAGCATTTGTTTCAGAAATTACCCCCATGCCCTGTCAATAGTAGCTTTCAACGGCTCTTCCCGGGTGGCCTTGTCTCTTTTAAATTTCATTTCCTGTTGGAAAGGATAAACAGGTAACTGTTTAATGCCACTGACTGGACTCATTTAACAGAAAGCCAGGACCAGCGTGAGGCTGGGGAGCCAGAATGGGATTGATGGGTGGAACAGAGCAGGTCGGTGAAGAGAAAGGCATTAAAGAATTACCAAGTGACGGACTTTTATTTTACAGCTTCTCCATGTGAGGGAAATGGTCCCACTGGAGGAGGGATATGAATGCAGGGGAGACAGTGCAGTCAACTGCCATGTTGGACATGGATCCCTGGACTTGGTGTGGAGGCCCTGGTGGGAATCCTGGTACCGCCACTCACCAGCTATGCCCTTCAGCAGAGTCATTTAACCCTCATGAGCCTCAGCTGCCCACGGTGGTGTGAATTCAAACGATGCCTTCACATGCTCAGCAAGTGCCTCACACCTAGTAGGAATTCACACTAGTTGGCACAGATGGCATTGGAACCCCTACCATTTAACACGTTTTCCACTACACACCAGGCACTTGGTTGGGCAATAAGAGCTGCCAATGGATAAGAGAGACCTGACTTTATAAAGAGACGGGCACAGAATCGATGATGTCAATACAGTCTGGTAAGGATTCTGAGCAAGACAGACATGGGGTCATATGGTACCCCACATATTAAATGTTTCAGGGTACTCTTGATGGCATGGCCAATGGGGTTGATGAAAGGATTCGTAATTATCTGCCTCTCCTTCTAGAATTCAAGGTCCACCAAAACGGGAACACTGGTGGTCTTATTCAGCACTATGCCCATTAGAAGCACTGTGGGGAGAAGCGGGTGAGGCAATGGTTAAGGTGATGCTTAAATAAAGGAGTCAGCCAAGTGAAGAATAAGGTTAAGGACAATACAATCAAGTGGAACTGTATGAACAAAGGCAAAGAGACTGGAAGTACAGAAGGATATACTTAGGGAATTAGAGAGGCGGGTTGTTGAAACAAAGAGTACAAAGTATGGAGTGTAGGGGTGAGGTGAGAGGACCTGGCAAGGGTAAGACCATAGAGAACGTTGTTTACCAAACTAAATATGGTGCTGGTGTGGGTAAACAGCCATGTGGGGGAGGCCAGAGTGGGTGGCTGCTGACATGGGCTGATTTAACAGGATCTGAAACATTCACTCCAACCCTAATATACGCTTTCCTTACAAGCCTGCCAAAACACCAATGATTTTTTTTTTTTAAACTACCAAGCCCAAAGTAATAACCGTATTAACAGCTGTTACTTCTTAACTAATTAGTTTATCAGATTTGTTAGCCAGATCAATTTTCACAACCACCATGTGAGGTAGGTACTGTTATTATCTCATCTTACAAATGAGAAGACCAAAGCACTGAGAGGTGGAGTGGCTTGCCCAAAGTCACACAGCATGCAGGTAGCAGAGTCAGGATTCAAACTTAGTCACCTTGGCTCCAGGGTCCATTCCCTGAACTACCATATTATCTTCAATCTGTCTTGTAGTTCGCCATTCTCTCTTCAGCTGAATGCAGCCACCGTTTAACCCACTTGATGAATTTTTAATTTCTATAACTCTATTTTTCAATTATAGAATTTCTATTTAGTTCTCGTAAAATGTCTGCTTTTTGGCCATATTATCCTGTACTTGGCCTATGGTTTCTATTTCCTCTTTCACCAGGAAACATTTTAAACATATCTACTCTCTCAAATTGGTCTATTGCTTTTAGTTCCTAAGATATGAACTTCTCCATGTGTTTTGTCTGACTCTCACTAATGGTGGCTTTTTTTCCCTCTCTTGAACACACTATAATCTTTAAAATTACTTAACGTCAGGAGTTCTGTTGTTTTGTGGTTTTGAGTTTTTAGATTTTGTTTTTGGTGGGAGACCCATACGTGCTGGGCTGTTGAGACGTTTTTTGACAATGATTTTTGGCTTTAGGCTGTCCCCTGTCAGGATATCATAGTTTAATCAATTCCAGACCAAGTTTGTACATTATCTTCTTGGTTTGTGGCTTGTGCACTATAAGAGAAGTATACCAACCCCATACCCATGGAGAACACAGGTCGGGGTTTTGATTTCTTGTGGGTGATCCCAGTGGCCCAGGGTGGTTGATAGACTTCCATACCAGATCCTTGGCAGAATTTTCCTTATTTCATGCTCAGGTCTGTCATTCCTCATTGACAGCCTTGGAAAGGAGTTTGTTTCCTATGGCCTCAGCTCTCATCCCTATAGGATTCTGAAACTCCAGCCCCTAAGAACCATACATACTTCCCATGTTTTCATAGGTCCTTTTGTTTCATTCCTTCCCACTGAACACTGCTTGTTCTTCAATTTGGGCACCTGGAGATTTCTCCTTTCTGCATACCAGCCTGGTGATGGATTTTTTTTTCCCTTGTGTATTTACACTAGCATCTCTCTGTGATTGGGAGGAATGTCCCTTGACAACTCAATCTGACCAGAAAGTTTTTCTTATGCCTTTAGATATCAGTCCTTCTCTCTTGGCTCTGAGTTCAAGGAGGACAGAGACCTTGGTCTGACTCATCCTTTTTTGTTTTGTTTTTTTGGCTGCGTTGGGTCTTCGTTGCTGCACGCAGGCTTTCTCTCTAGTTGTGGCGAGCAGGGGCTACTCTTGGTTGTGGTGCGTGGGCTTCTCATTGTGGTGGCTTCTCTTGTTGCGGAGCATGGGCTCTAGGTGCATGGGCTTCAGTAGTTGTGGCATGTGGGCTCAGTAGTTGTGGCTTATGGGCTTAGTTGCTCTGCGGCATGTGGGATCTTCCCGGACCAGGGCTTGAACCCGTGTCCCCTGCATTGGCAGATGGATTACCACTGCGCCACCAGGGAAGTCCCTGATTCATCTTTTGATCCTGAGTCTTCAGACTGTGCCCAGATCAGAGTCAGAAGCAATAAAGAATTGATCAAAATGAGTGAATAAATGAATCAATCAGCTTCCGCTTTCATTCTAAGGGGGAACTAAAGACCACATACTAATTACCTTCTAGAGAAAGAAGACACCAAGAACCCCTGGAAAGCCATCCAAGCTCTCTGGAAGGTCATGCTAAACAATCAAAGGAGTTTGGGGACTGCCTTAGTTCCACCCTTTGGCCAGTAGGTTCCACCCTACTACTTGACACTACTTTCTTGAAGGGCAACAGCTGCTAATTACAGTGCTGGTCTGCTAGAAATTCAAAGTCTGGCAGGCTAGGTAGCTGACTGGTGGCTCTGCTGCCTTTTTAGCACATACTGATGTCCTTCTAGAGCCGTAACTGGAACTTGATCAGTAACAGGTAGTGTGCAATGATATAATTTTTTCTGTTGGTGCTATAAGGAGCTTGCCAAGTAAGTTCACATACTCGAAAGCCCCTGGCACACTGCATGGCACAGAGTAGGCACTGCTTTAACATTTAGTATGCTTTATTTCTTCTTTTCCATTAAAAAAAAAATCCACGAATATTTGTTGAAAAACTACTGCCTCCTAAGCATTGTGCCTGGTGCTGGAGATGGAGAGGCATAACATGCAGTCCCTATTTTAATCCTTAACTAGAAAAAGAATGTCCAGATCAAATTTGATGATAAAAAATGATCCTAAATGTCCTTTTATTTAAGGTGAAAAGACATCTCACCTCATCCTGCCACCCTAAAATGCCTAAAGAGCATAACCAACAAAGTAAATTTTCTCATTACTGGTTTATAAAGTAACATTCTCATTCCTCAGAGAGGAAATCTAACTCCCAGTAAATACATGAGCAGACAGAAGACAGCTGATCATAAAAGGCAATTTTTGACAATGATTTTTGAGCTCCTTTTATCACTATAATCCCAGAACCTAAAATCATGCCTGAACTAAAGTAGAAACTCAGTAAGATTGTTGAATGTATCTGTATATATATATATGGATGTGGCCCATCCATCTATATGACTACAGTATGACTCACCTGTCATTCCATTCATATTTATTGAGGATTTCCTATGAATGAGAGTCTCTACTAGATTTTTTTAATAGAGACAGGGAAAAAAAACAAAGAACAAAATAGATATCTTACCTACAAGGAACTTCCAGGTTTAAGGGCGAGATAGACAAGTATGTAAATCACCATGATATAACATAGAAAATGCTAAGAGAAGAACAGAGAAAAAGACTATGGGGGTTCCAAATACAGAAAGGCCACTTCCTGCTG
>NW_006791298.1:3554195-3596277 GCF_000442215.2 Lipotes vexillifer | reverse complement strand
CTGCTGAGGGAGTAGATAAGACTGTGGCTAATACAGACTATATGCTCAGACTTAAAGGAGAAGTAATTTGTTGCCCTGTGGAGGGGAGAGAATGGGGACTGGCAAGGAAGGAAGGGCAGTTCAGATGGAAAGAACAGCTAAGACAAAAGTAGAGAAGCAAAAAAGCACAGGACATATAAGATGAACTAGAAATCGGGCTGGAGATGCATAAAAGGGGCTAAAGAGAAATAAGCCTGAAGGGTAGGATGAGTCAATTTCAGGGATTCTGAGTGTGTCCTGATTTATCTTCCAGGACACAGGATCTCTACAGAGTAGCCAGTGCTTAGCATACGGCAGGACTTAATTAATACTACAACAGACTCATAGCAGGAACCTGTTCTCCACGTACACACAGGAAGCTGCCATCTGTACGCACACGCAATTACAAACATTCCAAATACTCTGCCCTGAACCCCGCAAGCACATCAAATACTCACTGTAAAAGGTCACCCAGCAAACAGCTCTGATCAGTCCTGGCTCAGGCAGAGTCAAATCCTCTAAATAAGATCCACCAGATGCAGTGTCAGGAAGGTCAGAAACTACCCTTTTTCACATCTTGAAGCATTTTTACCATGTGGAACATTTTACGAGAAGAAGGGAAAGGAAAGAGAGAGAGAGAGAGGAAAACAACAACAACAACAACAACAACAAACCTTTCCAGAAATAATAGAATTCCAAGTAATTAAATGTTAAATGATCACAGTAAGCAGGGAATTTATTTTGGCCCCTGCCTCCTTCTAGTGATCTAAAAAGCAGTTGATTTCAAAGACAGCCATGCCAGGAGTAAACCTGGCATTTCATGCCTCCCCTCTTCCACCTCCACCCCTACGTGTCCCCACTGTGTACCTCTGTCGAGCTCACTTGAAATGTTCCACGATGAGGTAGGCACTAAGTCAGCAGTGACTGACAACTCTGTTTCTGAAAAGACAAAGAAGGGAGGGGAAAAAGACAAGGGCAATATTAAATATAGTAACTTATGGGCTGTTAGAAGCATTACAGGAGATTTCCAAAGGCCCTGCCTTCCAAGAGAAACCATGCGGCCCCATAGCTTAGTAAACTTGAATGTCTGCTCTACTTGCCAGGCAGAGGTGCCTGCATTATAGAGGCTATCCAGACAAACACACTGGAGGCCAGATTCCAAGTTTTTTTTCTTTAAATCACAGGCTTGAAAATTAAAATACAAATATTTCATTGACAAAAAACCAAACCTACAGAAATGACCAAACACCATCCAACACAAACTCTTCCTTTTCTTGTTAGAAGACAAGTCTTAGATTAATATAGTCAATAGTCTTCCCATGAAACATGAGAACAGCATTGTTCCTGCTGCTGGCTTCATTTGTGTTTGTGAATTGATAGCATTTCTATTAATAGAGAAATCGATTTCTCTATATTGAAACCTTAAGTCAAGACAAATGAAAGCTAAGTATTTGAATATGGAGAGTCACCCGTGGTAACCCAAATTCAAAGATAATTTTCAAAACCACTATAAATTAAAGCAAACGTGCAAATCAATAGTCTAAGGGACATGATACACTATTAAAATTTTAAAACTCTTCAGTGGTATACTGTAATATACAAATGATGTCTTTGTTTTTGAAAATTTAACCCATGACACCATCCTACTAGCACATTCTAATAGGATTGCACTAACAAATTGTTAGGTTACACACACACACACACACACACACACACACACACACACACACACACACACTGCATTACAGGACTTTAGTGCTAGGCAGGATCTCAGAGAGCCCAGAGCCTGGGTCGTTAGATCCGTGGCACCCATGCCATCACTTCCCCTTCCTTCAGACATCGTTAGTCAATTATGGCCCTTTTTGCTTATTAAACCTGGGGTCTGCCTTACAGCCTTTTCAACACAGTACTCTAGGTAGTCACTGAAAATGGATCTGTGTCGGAATGCAAGATAAACTTTAGTAAGTGGAAGAACTGAATTCACATCCAGGTGTGCTTGACTCCACCACGCACATACCTCCCGGCAGCCCATGCTGCCCAGTCCTCAAGTCTGTGAAACCTGACTTGTTTTTCACCTTACCCCTCTCTGGCTTCACCTTACCTCTCTCTGGCTTCACCTTTTCACCTAGATAAGCACACTCTCTACATTTCCTTATTTACTGATGGGGACCGTCTGCCACATGGCCATAGAAGCCACAACCCGTCATCAGTGAGCTTTGCCAAGGACAGGATGTTTACCCACTGAGACCTTGCAGAGGCCACTTCTAGCTTGTCTACTGGGTCTCCAATCAACCTGCCACGTACAGCAGAGACAAAAGGTTGTTTGGTTTGTGCAGGCCTCCTTGGCTTGTCTCTTCCCCTGTTCAGGTGGGAAAAGAAGGCAGGTGGGAAAGAAAGTACACAAAGCACACGTACCCTTCCCACCCCAAACAGCCCCAGTCACCTGCTACATCCTGAGCCAACGACAGCATAGATTCTTTTAAGGGGACCTGAAGTCAGATGGGCAGTATGGCAGGGATCTTACAGCACAGAGAATTCCAAAATATGAAGCCACAAAGGAAAATCTGCCCAGGTAAGAAAAATGCTTAGCACAAAACCACAGTGGAA
This sequence comes from Lipotes vexillifer, assembly GCF_000442215.2. Lineage (NCBI taxonomy): Eukaryota > Metazoa > Chordata > Mammalia > Artiodactyla > Lipotidae > Lipotes > Lipotes vexillifer. The sequence continues at coordinate 3,593,652 of NW_006791298.1, read as the reverse complement.
GACAGGGCTTCTGTTATCAACCACTTGTCCTCGGAATGGGTATTTCATGCAGGTGATTTCACCAGGAAGTGCTAATTGTCTACATTTTGGAGCCCTCCATGTGTGATTCCAACTGCAACTCCACGCTGACCCCCATCCTGCTGCCACCCACTTTGGCTCTTTGAATAAAGGCCCCTTGTCGGCAGTACTTTGGACTGCTGTGGTTCCCCTTATAAAAAGGCTCATCAAGCACTCCTATACTCAGACTTTGGGGAGCTTGGGAATAGAAGCATGGCAGCCACGGCAGCAATTCAGGCAAGGAAGCAAAGAGTGGGGAAGTGGTGGGATTAAGACAGATTTTGACAGCATTTACATTCAATATTTTCATAGCTTCATCTTACTGCTGCTCACAGCTAAACTGCCAGAAACACAGGTTTCACTTTACAGTGTTAATTTTATAGAAAGTTAGCCACATGTCACTTGGTTTTTCTAGCCTGAATTTGAGTTGCTGATTGAATATAATTTGAGACTGATGACAAATTTATGGATTCTTGGCACTGCTAACAGTTAAAATTGTTCCCCATGTGTCCCTGGACACTAATTACCACTGGGTTCTTAGGCTACAGCAAAGATAATTTCAATTCACAAGCTCATTAAGTGACTGTGATGCTTCTGAGGAATTTTGTTCTCAGACTCCAGATCTATTCCTCGAGATAACCACATGTTCAGCTTTTCAGATAAAATGATAATAAAAACAGACAAAATAGATAAAGTATTTTAAAATATGAATAATCTCCCTGAAAAATATTGTCTTCTGAGGCCACATTGTTTTTAAAGAAAGGCTGATTATTTAATGTGAAAAGTTTAATGTTAGTAGTTTAATGTATCCCCTCACAAAAATGATGTTTAATAAGGTTCCCCCCTCACCTCCCGAAAAGCAGGCTGAATTTTAAGCAAGAAAAATTGAGCACATCTCAATTTGAGAGCCCTCGATTCCAGGGTCAGCAGCAGCTTTAGAGAGATGCAACCGCCAGTCTTGTCCCTGCAGGATCTCCACTAATGGATTCAGCTCCTCTCTTATTTTCTTCACCGTGGCAAAAGGATGAGGTATTTAATACCAGGCTAGCAGCCTCTCTGTGTGTAAAATTTATTGTGGTAATGGCAAATTTGTATGTGCCAATTGGGAGACAGCAGAATATTTAATGGAAATACACACCTACATTAAGATACTAATTTCTGCCACTTACTAATTTTGTGATCAGGACCAAGTTACTTAACATCCTTTGACCACTATTTTCTCATCTGTAAAATGGGGACAATAAAAGCCACCTCACAGGAATGTGGTAAGGACTAAATCACATTATGGACCAAAAATCACATTATGGACCAAAAGGGTGCCCAGCACAGAGTGGATACTCAAGATCTTTCATGCCTTCCCTTCTGACTAGCAAGGCAAATGGGCATATGCCGTGTGGACATACTCCAGTTAGCGGCTATGTCACTGTCTAGGTTTGAAATGACGCATTTGCTGTGCTTTTAGAAAGACCCTATTTTGCATGCCTTACTAATCCAAGCCAATCTTTTCATTTTGTGAGGTTTTCCTGAATCGGTCACTGGTTCTCTTAGAACATCAGTGTTTTTATGTGGTTTTATCCAATTTAAGCAAATCCAGCATGTCTGAGAAAACTCCAGCTCTTATCTTTCCTGACCTCTGCAGGAGGGCAAGACATTCTTCTCCCAAGTTGATCAATAGGAGCTATTATCTTTGCAGTTTCACTGATGAGTGACTTTTTGGCACTGATTCTGCAAACATAAGGTTTTGGTATTTAAGCCTGAACAGTGGGAGTGTCACTTGGAGGGAGGGGAAAAAATAATAAGCCTTGAATCCTCCTCATTGACAAAAGCCTGTGCTCTCCACGAGGATCACTGGTTTGTCTCAGCAGTTGGCAGGGAACAACCCCATGTTCACAGGATGCAGAAGCTCTTCCAAGAAGCCCCTGGCCATGCCACATCCTGTATTCTGATCCAGTAACAAGCTGAGGTTACACAGGCACAAACCAGCATTCTCACGAGACTGGTGGCCAGGCAAGTGGTCACAAAGGCCAAGGGTGAGGGACAAGTGGCTGCCCCAATGCCCTTCATGACCAGTGACACTGAGTCCTGCAGTGTTATATCTGAGTGGGCCATAGAGGCCCAGGACTTATTTAGCAAACTATGTTGTTGGTTAGTGGGTTTTTTTGCTGCTTGTGAGTCAAACTTTAATAACCACTGTGGGGCGTTTTCCCCACAGAGTTAACAAATTTATAACTTTTTAAAAAGGGGTGCATGTTTTAATGTGGCAATCGTATGTGGATCCTTCTCTCCTTAGATATAAAGCAGAAGTGTCATGTGATGTTGTATGCAGTATTTTAATTTCTTACAAGTTCAAGTAGCTCATGACTCAAGCCTCAGGATTTCTGGAGGTGTCCTTATAGGGGACCTTGGAGGATCTGGGGATACAGAGGACAAGGGGCCCAGGCTATAGCTCCTCCTTCAACAGGAACAACTCTACGTTTCTCTGTGTTACATATTCAGGTGTCGTGGAAAAATGCGCCGACGCTTTAAACAAAAAAATTTTAAGCCTCTTATCTGGTACGGTCTCCTCATCTGACAGATGAAGAAAGTGAGGCCCACAGCAGTCAAGTGACCTGGCCAAAATCACGGTCCTAAGGTAGAGCCAGGCCTTAGAGATGGCTTAGAAATAAATGCATGCTTCAATAAAATAAATTTAAAAGAAAAGAAATAAATACATGCTGCCTTCTCATTGCCCTTAATCTTCCTCTGTCTGTGCCCGTAAGAGATGATATGTCTCCTTAGAAGCTGAGTTCAGAGAGACGCACAGGGAATATCTAAACAGCTGGCGTCAGTCACATCAAAGGGGCACACTTTCTTCTGTGGTAAAAGAAGGTCTCTGCTCGTGATCATCTGGGGAAAGAGGGTGGGAAGGAGGCGAGGGTGCAATGGCTTCAAGTTCTCTGGGAGGCAGCGTTACTTTAGACACAAGGATCTCAGCCTTGGTTAATTCCTCTCCCCAGCGCCTCGGTGGAGAAGCCCATAGCCAGGTACGACACCTTCACCAAAGGCACCTGTTTGGGAAAGTCAGAGCCTGCTCTCCTTAGAAGGGCAGGCAGGCCACATTCCCCAACAGCGCCAGGGAGTTAGTCAGCCTGGGCATTGCTCTGGCCCTGGGTTCACAATCACTCCACATCTAGGGTCCTGAATGAGGGGGCCCCTCCACTCTGGGACTCAGTTTATTTACTGAGGAGAGGGAAGTGAGAGCCTCCTTTACCCATTCTCAGGAGTGGAGAATTACTATGTTCAGTGCCTACAACGACCTAATCCTCAGTGACCTCAGATTTGGATGTCTGATATAATCTTCAAAATAAGTTTTCAGTACAATCACCAAGACAGAAGACAGCACAGTCCTGCAACCTTAAACTGTTCAAATACCCAATCACACCACCTACACCGCACTATGAAATGATATCTTTTTATAAAACCTATAATGACTTTGTAAGTAGCACCATTACCGTTCATGTGACAAAGCCACGAATTTGTTGAAGAGAAGTTTAAAATATACCAAAATTTGTGGTACTACTCATATTTTTATAGAGAGAGAATTGCAAAAAAAACAAAAACAAAAACAAAATTTGTCCAGGTTTTCTCAATGTCTGAGAGGATAACACTCAGAGATCTTCTCAAGGATTCCATAGGTAGGTACCATTATTCACTCCATTCTAAGATTGGACAGCCTGAGGCAGAGATATTAAGGCACTTGCCTGCTCAGCTTGTTAGGGCGGGGACGGGAATTATGGTAAAACCCAGGAGGTCTGACAGCAGAGCCAGTGTCTCCAATTGTGCCAAAATGGGGGTGGGAGGGAGGCAATGCCAAAAGACGTACCCACTGCTCTCCAGCTTAAGCCCCCTTCAGCCCCAGAGGACCCCAGTGAACCCTAAGTTCAGCAAAACATCGCTCGAGAACCAGTACCAGAGGCCACACTCCTCTCCCATCAATGCTTGGTTCCCTAATTCTAAAACCCCCAAAAGATGGTGAGGGACACAAAGAGAGGAGGGGAAATCCTTCTTGAAACACACTTAGATGTCTTTTTTCCTTGGAAATATTATTTCCTTCTTTAAATCTGTTGAATTGATATTATGGGTCATACACAGTTCTTGTATTTAAAGGAATTATGGTACACAAAGCACCTAATGACTGACACATATCTTCTTTAAAATGAATAGAAATATTCTTGAAAACTATCTTACTTTAAAGCCACCATAGTTGGGCTCCTTTCCATGGAACTCTGGAGATTCACTCCCTCATTTACCCATTCATTCATTCAATACCGGTGCATATTAGCACTTTCTATGCATAAAAACTGGGATGAAAAAGCTTGACCTGGTCGCTAACATTTTTTGAGAACTTACAGTCTAGTGGGAGAGGAGTACAGGAACACAATTATAAACAGTGTCCCAGGGCACCTACAGAAATGGACAGAAAGGGTCTCCCCTTCCCACAAGTCATTCCTCCCATCTCTCCCCAATCAGGCTACAAACACCAAGAGTATTGAATAAAATACCACAAGAAAAGAATATAATGCATAGCTGAGACTGAAAGAAAAGGACATTCTCAGGTGTCAGGAAGGAAGCGAACAGTAAATAGAAGCTGATACGGAAGACACCTGTAAATACAGGTCCTCCAGGCTGGGGGCTGCAGTAGCAACGCTCACTGGAAAACCAACATGTGGCCAGAGGGAGATCTGGGCTCTTGCCTAAAGCCTTTATGAGAGCCTGGGAGAGCTCCCCCATCTGTGGGAAGGGGCTGGAAATACTTCCCCCAAAGTCCAGAGAAGCTACTAGAACCCTTGAGTCCACCCAGGACATGGGTAGGGTGGGGGGAAACGTCCCCACAAGAAATCAAAAGGGTAGGTAAAGACCAGAGAGGTCGCATGTACCCTTCGCCCAGTTTCTCTCCAATTAAGCTTATGTAATTATGGTATTAAAACCTGGAATTCAACATTGTTATAATGTATGTATACAGTTCTCTGTCATTTCATTACAGGTGTAGATTCGTATAACCATCACTGCAATCAAGATGAAGAACTATGTCATCACCGCAAAGACATCCCTCATACTACCCCTTAGAGTCACACCCATGCCTCTCTTCCAAACCGTTCCTAAACCCTGGCAACCACTAATCTGTTCTCCATCTCTATAATTTTGTTGTTTCAAGAATGTGATATAAATGGACTCATACAATGCCCTTGAGATCCACCCAATTTGTTGTGTGTATCAATGGCGTGTTCTTCTTTACTGCTGAGTAGTATTCCATAGTATAGATGTACTATCACACTGAAACCATTCACCTCACACATTTGGTTGTTTCCATCTTCTGTGTATTAAAAATAAAACTGTTTTAAATGCACATAGCCTTTTCAAAAGGGTAGGTAAAGACCAGAGAGGTCGCATGTACCCTTCGCCCAGTTTCTCTCCAATTAAGCTTATGTAATTATGGTATTAAAACCTGGAATTCAACATTGTTATAATGTATGTATACAGTTCTCTGTCATTTCATTACAGGTGTAGATTCGTATAACCATCACTGCAATCAAGATGAAGAACTATGTCATCACCGCAAAGACATCCCTCATACTACCCCTTAGAGTCACACCCATGCCTCTCTTCCAAACCGTTCCTAAACCCTGGCAACCACTAATCTGTTCTCCATCTCTATAATTTTGTTGTTTCAAGAATGTGATATAAATGGACTCATACAATGCCCTTGAGATCCACCCAATTTGTTGTGTGTATCAATGGCGTGTTCTTCTTTACTGCTGAGTAGTATTCCATAGTATAGATGTACTATCACACTGAAACCATTCACCTCACACATTTGGTTGTTTCCATCTTCTGTGTATTAAAAATAAAACTGTTTTAAATGCACTCATAGCCTTTTTTTTTTTTTTTCTCGGTACGCGGGCCTCTCCCTGTTGTGGCCTCTCCCGTTGCAGAGCACAGGCTCCGGATGAGCAGGCCCAGCAGTCATGGCTCACAGGCCCAGCCGCTCTGCAGCATGTGGGATCTTCCCAGACCGGGGCACAAACCCGTGTCTCCTGCATCGGCAGGCGGACTCTCAACCACTGCGCCACCAGGGAAGCTCAACTCATAGCCTTTTGTGCTAAATAAATTCTTTATTTCAGTAAGAGGGAAGCTGGATCTAGAAGGAAGGGGCAATAATGCAAAGAAGCAACAATAATCAAACAAGTTAGAAAATATGTTAAATAAGCCTTGACTCTAAACATAAATCTCTGATAAGAGGTACAACAGAAGTAAACAGAAGGTTTCCAAGGCAGCAGTGAGGAAGAGTACAACATCCAGTTTGGAGAGGGGAACCCCAAAGGGTCAGAGAGTGGGAAAGACTGCTCCAATCTGAGAGGAGGCCTGTGTATTAGAAATACTACAGTACACTAAGGGAAGTGCACATACATCAATAACGGTCATATTCAACTATACAGGAGCAGCTTTTTCCAAGAGGGAAACTAATAGTAATTTCAAAATCCAGGGACTTCTAGATTTTTTGTCCCCCCCCCTTAAAGAGAAAAGGAAACACCTCAGCTAATTACTGGGGAGGCAGGATCTTCTTAGGGTCAGTGCAAAGTCCTAAGAGAAATTTCCAGATGACCCTAACCTTGATCTTCCCCAAGGAGAAGTTCAAATGAATGGACCCAAAGTTAGCTCCCTCATTCACCCATGGATGCTTAGTGCAACAAAACAACTAGTTTATTTCTGGCTTCAGAATAAGTTGGCAAAGACAGAGTAAAGAAAGGAGAAAGCCTGCTGAAAAATGCTTAGCCCAGAAATTGGTCTTATCTCCCTACAGGGGTTTTGTTTCATTTCCTTTCGGGTGTTGCAGACACTTCAGATTTCCAATGACATCAACCATCTTCCCTCTTTTCTTCTGGTTTCCACTTGACTGATCTTTCTTATATGATTTTCCCCTCAAAAGTGCCTCCTGGCAATTTTTCCTTCTTACTCATCCTGCTGTGTCGTTTGTCTTTGTGTTCCGGGGTTTGCCATTTAGTTTCCCCCTTTGTATGGCCCACGCACACTTTCATATTCTATAATCCATTTTTCAATAAAGGTCTATTACTCTGTAATTGCTCCTGGTCAATTCAAAGTCACCTGCCTCTCAAAAGAAACAGGAGATCCAAAAAAGATGCTTTCCTCGCTGCAGTTCCATGAAAGCTGAGAGTTTATTCTTGAGTCTTGCAAAACAAATGAAGCCTTGGTTAAGCCCTATATACAGCGGGAAGGAAGTTAAGGTGTGCTGGGTGCTTCCTAAAGCCATAGTGTATTAGTATACAATTTGGAAAACTAGATGGCCAAAAAGGATTTCTTTAAAAACTCCTTACTTTCACCTGGATTTTAATGTGATCATATTCACTTGTTTGTTCATTAATTCATCCATCCATTCATTCATTCAACAAATATTTATGAAGTACTTACTCTGTTCCAGACTAGTTAAGTGCTAGCTAGGTGCTGGGATATACTAGTGAACAAAAGACCATTCCTTACTTCATGGAACTCACTGTGTGGTAGGGACACAGAGAAGTAAATAAAGAATTAAAGTACAGTATGATAAATGCTGTGTATGGGGTGGAGGCTGGGGAGGTGGGGAGGTAAAGGGACTCAGCACAGTCTCGGAAGATCCTGTCCTGGCCGAAGATTTTGGTGATGAAATTCATGTGGTTTATGGAGAGCCACGTGCTTAGATAGACACGAGGAGCCTGAATAATCTAATTTTTTTCTTTGAATAGAACAGAATTTATTTCTGCAAAAAGTGAACAAAGACTGAGACCTCTACAGTGGGTATGGCTTCGCTCGCCATAATCACATAACTGCCCTTACCTGCAGAGCTTGGCTACTAAAATGAGTCTTTTACTAGAAACAGGGAATGTCTCCCCCAGCTTGAGTGATTTAGCTCCAGCCCTGTATACTTCCTAAATCGGTTCTTCGACCAGGACTGGGTCTTTTGTGCCTTTGTCTCCTTAGCAACATATATATCTTCTGGGAATGGAGGGTTAGTGTAACCTGTCTAAGAGTTTCTAAGTTCCTTTTACCTTTCTAATTTACACTTGGCTCTGGAATGAGAGAAAATAACTGTCCATTCAACACGATACTACGCATGAGCTAAATGACTTCTGCTCTAGCCAGATCAGTGAAAAAAAATGGAATATATCAAACAGAATATTTGATGCACAAATTTCATCTCCTTGAAATAGCGTAATACTGACATCAATAAATTTTTTCTCGTGTTCGAACCTCAAATAGGATACCTCTGCTTCCTACTTCAAGCTATGTTTAAATCACAGCAAAACAACTGCAGTTCAATAGGAAAATATAATAAATCTGCTAACTCAGTGATATTCCGTTTTCTACTGAAAAGACAGAAAGACTAGAATTACTCTAATTTTCTACTTTACAGTTTGCACTCAATGCTCTGGCCCACATATTCTTCGGCCATCAGTGAGTAAGGGTTCTTCCTTTCACTCTGCTTGCATAGTAAACTTCTTGAGGGAAAGGATCATGTCTTGTGCTTCCTTTGTGTCCTACCTGGCTCCTACACGATCCTGGAACATGCTAGATGAGAAGCAGCACAGCAGAGGGATGAAAGGGTCAAACTGAATTTAGAATCAGACATGTTCAAATCCTGGGTCTGTCACATACTAGCTTATGACCTCAGACAAATTACTTCATACCTCTAAACCTCAGTTCCTGATTCATAAAATGGGAACAATAGTAATGAGCTTGCAGGACTGCAATGAGGATTACTAGAAAAATATTTGAAGATGAGTACAGTGCCCAGCAAAGTAGCAGCTATAACTAATTGGTAAAGACTTTTTTACTTACTATAGATACAACTTCAGGGGTATTTAATGCAGTGATTCCCAAACCCAGCTGGGGAGTATGTTAGACAAATACAGATCCTTTGAGCCCCTATCCTTAAACTACCAAATCTCCTGAGGTGGGTCTTATATAACTAGCCTAGTACCGGTTCTCTACAACCCGCTAGTTTAGGGAAACTCATATAATGATATGCCTGCCAAAAAACCCAAACAACACAAAAAGGTTTAAATGAACTGAGAAGTTTAATGTAATTTAAGAATCTAGGGGAGAGGGAGTTGGCAGACTAAAACTTAACTCTTGTTTTTGTCATAAAATCCCAAAGCAGCCAGCAATCTCAATATTGAGACAGCCCAGTGAATACTAACCAAGGGCAAAATTGATACCACTTGAATATCTTTCAAAGCGAAGTATTTATGTTTAACTAGAAGGTCCTTTTAATTGGTTGACCAACAATTTAGTCAATTAGACTCTTAGGAGGAAAATTATCATCCTGTAAAGAGCAGGGCAGTTTTGTCTCCACCAGTATCTCTATTACATAGGATCTCAATGGCTGGGAATTTTATGTTTATGGAGCTCTCCACCCAATGGGCAAATTGGGCACACTCTAAAAATATGTAGTCCTCCTACTTTAGGCAGGACTCCCTACAAGGAGGGAGAAACAAAACCTTTTCAGCTTTAAGTCTCAGCCACTTAAAGCATTTACAAAGAGAAGGCCACTTTGGATGCAGTTGAAAAAGCTAGTAAGATTCCAAGCACCTCACAGTAATACAAGTACCTTGTATTTAGGTAGCACTTTTCCTTTCAAGAAAGCCTGTACACAGAACAGACATTAGCTCATGACTCCACATGTGAAGGATCAAGGCCTGAGATAATCATACCCTGGTTGGAATTGAAGAAACCCAGATTTAGCCAGAGGACTTGCCTAAAGTCCCCTGGCGTGTCATGAAGTGCCAGGAGAATGTAAGCACCGTCTTCCCTCACCCAAACCTGGCTCCACACAGGCTCTCTGTTACACCGCTGGTGAACTCTCTTTTCCAGTATTAAGGTTTGTTTTTTTTCTAATCCCCTCTAGCACACTGTTAATTCAATCATTTCAAAGTTCCAAAGAGTGAAGAGCAAACATTTTTTTAAACTATTTTCAGAAAAAAATCTATTGAAAGTATAATTTGTATTTTCTGCCTGTCCCTGGAAACCAAGTGTTTAAGTTAATGAGATTGAGGGACGCCTGGGTCAGTGGAAATTATCTCAATCAGAGAGGTAAATTTAGGAGGATTAGTATTATCCTGCAAGATAGTAAGATGGTTTTGCTCCAGCCATGTTAGCCTAGGCGTGTAGGATCCAGATGGCTGGCAATTTTCAAATACTTAATTTGCCTCAAATTGCTCCAGTTTAAAATGCTTTGCCCGTCTGGACTGGGTTTCCTGCACCATGTCATTATTGATAACCTGGGAGATCAATACTTAAAATGAAATGGAGGGAAACATTAAGCAGAGCATAAGCTGGGGCCAGAATCCCTTCCCAGAGCCTCTTAGTTTAATCTCTCCCTCTTCTGAGATCCCATAGTGTTTTATCAATTCCTCTCTTAAAACACTTTACAATTGTAAGGTGACCTACAATTGCTTCAGTGTCCTTGACTAAAATCGCACACTTCTCAAGGCTGGAGATGAGGTCTGGCCTATCTCTACATTACGCACAGCAGCAGCTGTGGAATTGTACACATAGTAGGCACTCAACAAATGTTTTCTGAACGTATAGGTGGTATAATAGCTGCACTCTCCATCTTTTACCACATTTATTTGTATAAGGTAGTGGGGTAGATTGCAAAATGCCACAATTCATTCCTCCCTGTACCCACAACTTTCTGCAGCTTTTCCCATGAAGAGGTGCCGTCTACTTCCCCAACTTGAATCTGGTCTGGCCTCTGTGACTTGCTTTGGCTAACAGAATGTGCTGAGACCAGCTTGGCCTGGTCCAGACCAAAGAACCACACAGCCAACACACTGACTCACGAGGTAAATAAATGTTTATTGTTTCTGGTCACCATATTTTGGGGTGGTGTGTTACGTGCATTATTTGTGGGTAACAGATACCCATTTACAGATGAGAACACTAAGGCTCCATGAGGTTAGTTACTAGCCTAATGCCATAGAGTGAAAAAGCCAGGATTTGAATCCAGTCTTTCTGTTTCCAAAGCCCACAGTCTTTCCACTAAATAAACTGACCAAATCTGAAATACTCTTGGGCATTCAGAAATAAGTTTGAGAAACTAAAGGCAAGAAACAAATCGGGCGCGGGGGGGAGCTTCCTTTCCTTGCTGTGAAGCAGGATGGAGAACCGCCCACCAGAGTGAGTTACCTCTGTCACGACAGCGTCCCGTGTGCGCAGCTCATCTGATCAGATTAAAGAGATGCAAAAGTACAGGATCCTTTTACACAATGATCTGGAAGGAATAATATTCACGCATCCATAAACACAGACTCAACTTATAGCGATTGCTATTCAAAGTTGGTGATTTGGTCATTTCCTCTTGCAATATACTTTTTCTTCATCCTCTTATCAGAAAGAAAAGTAATTTTGCACGTAGTTAATTTTGTGACTATTCTCTTCCACCATCGATCTGCCATGTCTGTTTCGGTTTTCAAATCTGATGGAAACTGTTTGAGTTGGTTCCCAGGTGTCGACATCTGCATCTGAAATGTAGTTCTACCTGCAGCCTTTAAACAGCCTGGGTATTTGTGGCTTCAGGCATGGGAACTTTTCACAACAATGCAAGAGCATGCTTTGGATTTGCCAAAGAGCCTCTCTTAGGTGAAAAGGGAGGGTTCTTCCTTCTCCCAGAGCCCACAAGCAGCAGCATTTCAGGAGGCCTTTCTAATCACCAGCAATGAACAGGAAAGACCAGTGCTACTGTGCACATGATGGATGGGGTGGCCTGTTCGCTCATGTGTGTCACCTACCACGATGGGCTCCTTGATCTCCGGCTGATAAGAGAATGTTCTTAACAGCTGCTTTGCTCAGAAAAGGTGTATACTTCCCCTGTATGGAATGTGGGCATCCATTTTCAGTCAGGGATGACCAAGGTATTTGGGAGAATTTGTTGCAGCTGGTGGAACAGCTTGGGAGAAGAAAGTAAGCTGACGGGTCCTGTTTCACTGCCTCCCCCTTGAGGTCACAGTTGAGGTTCCATGGCTGTGACATCAGCCACCAGAAGGCCTCCCTCTTCTGTAGGCCTTCCCCATAAGCCCTTCCTGCTGCCCTTGTTTTTCCTCACCTGCTGCCTCAAGGTCCCCATCAAGCAAGTGTAGCCTCAGCACACAGGATTATTTTATTTAGCAATCTTGAGTAAAAAAGGCTGTTCAAAGTTTGACACAAAATCTAAAAGCCATAAAAAGATGATACATTTGATTGCATTAAAAATTCTACCAGGAAAAAAAGCAGAAACTGGGAAGAAAAAATTATTGCAACTCAAAAGGCAAAGGCTAACTGCCATAATATAGTAAGCAAAACCTCCTACAAATAAGCAAGGAAGAAAAACAAGAATGCAATAGATAAGTGGGCAAAGGGAATAAATAGACAATTTATAAATAAGGAAACGTGGTTCTTAAACACATGAAACCATACTAAGCTCAATGATAATATAAAAAATGCAAATTAAAATGTCAATGTGATGTCATTTCCCCCCAATCAGATTAGGAATTTAAAAAGAGCTTGATATCTCTCTATATTAAGACGGATATGAAGAAACAGGGACCCTTATATTGATAGGTATGAGAGTAAACTGGTACAACTTGGCAACATCTATGAAAAGTTTAAGTACAAATACCCTGTTAATAGCAATTCCACTTTTAGGAATTTATCTTACAGAAGTCCCCAAACATGTATGAAATGCTACTTACACAAGATTCTCAATGTAGTATTGTTTATAACAGAAAAAGACTGGAAACAACCTACTTGTCCAGCTACAGGGTTACTGGTAAAATAAATTATGGCCTATCCAAAATTTGCAATGGAACACAATGCACCTGTTGAAAAGAATAAAGAAGCTCTGTATGTACTGATTTGGAAAGAAATCACCAAAATATACCCTTAAGTTATATTAAAAAAGTAAGGTACTGATTGTGTATATAGAAAAATATCATTTGTATAAAAATAAAAAAATGCTTGTGTTTTTATATTTGTGGATATATGCAATATATATAAAAGTTACAATGTTAAAATACAAGGTCAGGGAAATTGGATCACACTGAGCAGCCATCATCTTTTACATTCTCCTTTCCTATTGTCATACCATGTTCTCCACACTGGAATGGGAACTGTGAGAGGTAGAGTTAGTCAAGTGAGACAAGTGATCCAGAGGAGAGAAGGGTCATCACATTTCATGACAACCGTGTTGATGATGGTGGACTGACTTCCTCAATATGCTTAGATGTTAACAGCTACCAATAGGGTGTTCCTTTTATGGGCAAAGATACCTCTAAGCCTTCCTTTCTTTACCTTAAAGAAACTCAAAAGCATTGATTCGTGATGTCTGTCAACATCTTCAGGTAGCAGATTTCAATGGATATAGCGACTAAATCACAAACAAAGCAACGAAAGTAAAATCTGCTGCACCGGATACACAACCCAAATTAGATGTGGGAAAAAATGGTGACCAAAAGGGTGAAGAAGAGCTGTTTCTCCCTGCTGTTCACTGGTGATTGGCGGATACACTGCCAGGTGTGGAATGCCTGTGCTGGGGTGCTCACCACCAGGCATGGATGACATCATTCCAAATGCATATATGGCAAACAGGCTAAGAAGTGACCACATGGATGTGACTTTGCAAAATAAGACCTTATTTAGCTGCATGTCAGCAATCTGGCAACCCCAAATATTTGAAAAATGGCCATAACTATAGATAAATATTTTTTTAATGTTTTGAGTGGTTAAAGTAGAATTTATAAAACCTATACCATAAAGCTCATGTATGTCCATTGTAAGTGAATCTATTAGTCCTATACCAAAGCCAGGGTTTTTAGTTTACACATAGTTTTAACATGCCTTTCAACTAGAATAGTGCCTTATGTTGGGAATATTCTGGGTACTCTATTAAAATGCCAAGAAAGTGAGTCGTTCTCCCTTCCCCTTCACTGTTTTTGTTTTTATAGAAAGGAAGAGACTCTGGCTTTTACCTTTTTAAAATATAAACATATGACATGTGCTTGGGAGGATGATACATGAGGAATTAGGTTTTCAAACACACAGCTGAGTTCCTGAGAGAGAATGCCATTCAACTGTTTTATCCTCTGTAAAAAGACAATTTCCCTTCTCTTGAAAAGGGGTTTAGAATTTTGTCTGTAAGTGTATAAAGGTTCGAAGTAAAACTGAAAAGTCTTCTTGTATGGCAAAGAGCTCATGATGAAAAGATATTTAGATGAGTTAGGCCTGTAAATCAGAAATATGCAGGATATATCCGACTACTTGGGAACTTTCAAAAACAGCACCAGTATTTCCAAGGCACTCCATTCATCCTCCCAAGGGCAAATCTGGAAACTGGCAATTTAGCTTGGCATTGGAGAGTCAGTGCATTACAGAACACGGTAGGGTGGGGTAAGCAAGCCTTCTCTAGACTTTCACGTTTGAAGACCCAAGTTCAAAGTGCTTCTTGGAGTTTCAGCCAAAATATCCTCCCACCCCAGACTTCTCTTCCTGAGCAAGTCTTTGGGTTTTCAGCTTAATAACGAAAAGGTCTATACTTCAGTCAATGCCCTCAATGGATCCTGTGACTGTGTCAGAAGACACAGCTCCATATCTAAGGGTACAACTAAATTTTATTGCAAAAGTACAGCCCGAGTGCCCTCTGGGTGCTGGTGTGACCATGAAGAAGGTATATGGAAGCAGGGACTACCTGCTCCCCCTTAAGGAGCTGACAGCCAGGAGAGGAAAAACAAATGGGGAATATGTGAAACAATGCAAGACTGATCCTAAACTGAATAAAAGTGCTGCAGGGCTTCCCTGGTGGCGCCGTGGTTGAGAGTCTGCCTGCCAATGCAGGGGACATTGCCCTGGTCTGGGTTCGAGCCCTGGTCTGGGAAAGTCCCACATGCCGCGGAGCAACTGGGCCCATGAGCCACAGTTACTGAGCCTGCGCATCTGGAGCCCGTGCTCCGCAACAACAGAGGCCGCGATAGTGAGAGGCCTGCGCACCGCAATGAAGAGTGGCCCCCACTTGCCACAACTAGAGAAAGCCCTCGCACAGAAACGAATACCCAACGCAGCCATAAATAAATAAATACATACATACATACATACATACATACATACATATACATAAAAAAAAAAATAGTAAGTGCTACAGACCTCAGGCATTCTGAGCAATGAAGAAGAAATGCTGGGGAGGAATGAGGGGTAGCTTAATCTATTGAACTGATTCGCCAGTATCCACAGACCCATTCTTCCATATGGACATCACTGTTAGGGAATAAACTCAAAAGGATGGGGGGTGATGAAATTTCTAGTCACTCTATTCTACCAGACAAACTGTGGTCCAGAATTAGTTGAGACACACGATGAGAGATCTAGAAACCACATCACTTAAGAAACAGTAGAAGAAACGCAGAATGCTTGGCCAAAGCAGACTAGTGAATGACTGATGGCTGTTTTCAAATATCAGAGAAGTGATACATAAAGGAAGATATGATTTATTCTGTAAGGCTATAAAGAGCAGAATCAGGACCAATGGATTGAAGGCAACCATTATAAAAGTTACAGAAGTTACACCAAAGCAGGTTTTAACTGAAAATAAAGAAGATAATCTAACCATCAGAGTGGCCCCCAAATAGAATGAACTAATCAACTGCCACCAAAAACCCAAAAGCAAACATTCACTGATAGTCTACTATTTTCAAACACTGAAAAATGTTTTAAATGAATTGTCTCATTTTCTCCTCATAATTTTATAAGGTTATTATTATCATCTCCATTACTATTCATATTTCACAAAAAAATAGACTAAAAAAATAAATAAGAGAGATTAAATAATTTGTCCAAACTCACACAACAAGTATGTGGCTGAGGCAGGTTTCAAAGCCAGAGTCCAAGCTATTACAATTATATTACATTGTTTAAAAAGGAGCTAAAAAAATCAGAAAATAACAAGTGTTGGTGAGAATGTAGAGAAATTGGAACCCTTGTGCATTGTTAGTGGGAATGTAAAATGGCCCAGTTGTTGTGGAAAATGGTAGGGCAGTTCCTCAAAAAATTAAACATAGAATTACCATATGATCCAGAAATTCTATTTCTGGGTATATACCCAAAAGAATTGAAAGCAAGAACTTAAACATATATTCTGGAACTAGATTGTGGTAATGGTTGCACAACATTATGAATGTACTTAATGTCACTGAATTGTACACTTAATGATTAATTTTATGTTATGTGTATTTTACCACAGTAAAAAGAAGAAAAAAGAAAAGAACTGAAACATGTATTTGTACACACATGTTCATAGCAGCATTATTCACAATAGCTAAAAGGTGGATGCAACCCAAGTGCCCATCTTCAGATGAATGGATAAATAAAATGTGATACATAGATACAATGGAATATTATTAAACCTTAAAAAGGAAGGAGGGCTTCCCTGGTGGCGCAGTGGTTGAGAGTCCGCCTGCCGATGCAGGGGATCCGGGAGGATCCCGCATGCCGCAGAGCATCTGGGCCCGTGAGCCCTGGCCACTGAGCCTGCGCGCCCGGAGCCTGTGCTCCACAACGGGAGAGGCCACAACAGTGAGAGGCCCGCGTGCCGCAAAAAAAAAAAAAAGGAAGGAAGGAAATTCTGACACATACTACAACATGGGTAAACTCTGAAGTCATTATGCTGAGTAAAACAAGCCAGACACAAAGGACAAATACTATATGATTCCAATTACATGAAGTACCTAGAGCAGTCAAATTCATGGAGACAGAAAGTAGAATGGTGGTTGCCACAGGCTGAGGGGTGGAAGGAATGGAGCATCCTTGTTTAATGGGTACAGAGTTTCAGTTTGGAAAGATGAAAAAGTTCTGCAGATGGAGGGTGGTGATGGTCACCAAATAAGTGAATTTAATGCCACTGAACTGTACACATAAGGAAGGTTAAAATGGTTAATTTTCTGTTACGTACATTTAACCACAATATTTTTTAAAAGGAGTGAGATGTTCATGGCTAGAAGTGTTCTAGTGGAGACAAGATGTCCATATGTCAGAGATGCTGGGGAAGGGATTATTATTCCAGGAAGGGGCTGGGTTAAGGGAACTCTGAGATTCCTTCCAACTCCAAAATTCTCTGACAAGATAAGCACTTCATCAATGACAGAAGTAAAAACCTGTTTTATTTTTCCCCCAAAAGACAGACTACTTTTTATTCTGGAGCTTCCCAGCCTGGACCCTGAGACAGCTGGGTCCTAGAGTTGGTTTACAATCAGATTCTCTCATTTTCGTAAAGCATACTACCAGCAAACCATTTCCAGCTCCATTTTAATGAGGACCAGTTTGTTATTTTTTTGGAAACCCCTGACTTCCATTGTTATAGAAAAGATACAAGAAAAGAAACCTAGGTCTTGCAGTTCAAGAATTAATGAAGGCCCTGAAACAATTACGCCTTAAATATACAAGGGTCTCCTTAATGTAAATAGACTATATTTCACTGCAAATCTTCGTAGAACAAGGGATCCATTTCAGCATGACAGAGTGGGCGATGTAGCAGGGCTATAGTGTGCACTCAGTTTTTGATTTTACTTCCGATGCCGTTGAGTACTGTACAAATAGCCTGGCTTAAAGGATCTGGGAAACACTAGGTCACAGTGTGAAATATATGCTAATATAGCACAATTTTTATAAAAATAGAGGAATGCAAAGAGCTAACTGAAGCCAGAGGTAGTGGCTCCAGCCAAGTGGGGTCTGAGGAACATTGATAATGCAAAGAGAATGTTGTTCTCATTAAAACCTCCAGGAATACTACCCTCAGGTTTTCTTCCAGTTTAAATGCCATGATAATTAAAACTGAATTTCTGCTGCTCTCTGAAAGCAGGCATATGTCTCTGCATTACTGAATTAGGGTATGACAGGTTAAATATAAATTAAAAGTCAGTATGACACAAAGATTAACATTCCCAGTCCCCACGCTTGAAGAGCTAATAGAATAGTGGGGAAAAGCTGAAAGTTAATTGGCAGCCAGCATGAAAAGTGAAATAAGCATGGTTAAAAACAACTGTTGTTTAGTGACTGTTTATGGGTCAGACATGAGAATTTCACACTCATTGTCTCATTTAGTCCTCATGATGTAGGTTAAAAACCAGAATAACATTTATTTATATAACAAATTCCGCTGAAATCATTCCACAGCAAACCCATGGTGGACTCATCTATTAGCTTATTTCCAGAGGCAGGCAGGCTCTCGGACCTCTGACAGGTTCTGATTACTTGGGCCCTGTGTAACAGCATTCAAGGGGTAAAAAGAGCCAAGGCAGGGACAACAGAAAAGCCATTGATGGATTCTAGGTAACTGAGGCAGAAAACCCGGAATTTAAGGCCTAAAGGTGAAGTTCAAAATTATATATAATTTATTAGATGGTATGGGTTTGGTTCTCCTCTGCTGCTGTCCGTCTTCCATGCCATAATCCACACACCATACCATACTTTTCTAAGAACCCCCCTGGTTAGAACCTTCACTGGGCATCTATTTCATATGAGATGAAGTCTAAAGTCCTCAGCAGAGCATGCAAAGTCCTTTATAATCTAGTCTGCCATTATTCCAGCCATGCTAAACTATAGCTCACCATTCCAAAGACGCTTCACCCTTTCATGCCCTTATTCTCCTTACCGGGATGCTCATTTCCATCCCTCTGTCCTCCCCCAATTCATTCTTCAATATTCAAATCAGGACAGGGGTTATATCTTTCTTATTTACTACTGTAATCTCAGTGCAAGGAATAGAGTTGGTGCTAAGTAAATGTTTATTGAATGTAAGAGTGAGGGAGATAAAGAAAGACATAAATACAGGAGGGAGGTAGAGAGGGAGCAAATTGTCTCTTGCCTTTCATCCTTCCAAGCCATTCCCTCCTCTAAGCTATACAGAACCTAGTCATACACCCCTTTACACTGTTCTCCAAGCTTATCTATTGCTATGCTTTTTCCCCATCTAGATTCTCAGCATCCCAAAGGCAAGGACTGTGTTTTTCTAGATAGTCAATGCCTAACTCAGTGCCTGTCAGTAAACGAGAAATGACTGAATGAATCTTTTTGAAGTTCTTACAAATCCCACTTTAAAGGAATTACTTTAGCTGGTAGTAACGTGGAAGTCTCAGGCAACAGTTTTTTGTTTGTTTTGTTTTTGTTTTTTTTTGTGGTACGCGGGCCTCTCACTGTTGTGGCCTCTGCCGTTGCGGAGCACAGGCTCCGGACGCGCAGGCTCAGCGGCCATGGCTCACGGGCCCAGCCGCTCCGCGGCATGTGGGATCCTCCCGGACCGGGGCACGAACCCGCGTTCCCTGCATCGGCAGGCGGACTCTCAACCACTGCGCCACCAGAGAAGCCCTCAGGCAACATTTGGATCGGGTCCCTGTGATTCAAATTTGGCAGACCCGGTAAACAAACATCTGACAAAATATGGTCCAAGTAAGGACTCTTTCTGTTTTCGAGAGCCAACCTAGATTTACGCACTGAAGCTTTTCCTCCTTAGAAAGCTCTAAAAGTCTTCCCTCAGAAGCTGTTTATACACACTTTTCACAAGCTTAGTTATCAGATTTCCCAGTCCAGAGTTGACTAGACACAATGAATGGACAGCAGGAAAGGAGATGGAGGCAGATAAACTAGAAAGCACTCTGAGGAGAAAGAGAGGGGACCCAAGGACAGCTTGGGGCAATCAGTCTAAAATCCAACAGACCCTGGGTCTGTACTATACGGCAGCACCATCCAATAGCTCACAATGGTGACCGTGCATTATTGTGAAAATGTATCCCTTTTTACGAAGACAGAGGTGTATGGGCAACCCATTGAGGAAGATTTCCACTAAACAGCAAAGCATTTGGCGTTCAATGGGGAATGCTTTGATTAGTTGGAAAATTCACTTAGGTAGAACAGCTAATGAGCTGACAATGCCAGATATAAAAATATGCTCCTATAGAAACCAAAGAGACTTCATATCGTGTATCTGTCCGTTTCCAGATACCCGACACATGGAAATGGACCAAGGGAAACATCAGCATGAAAATACACTTTACGTTAGGGTCCTAAATGCAATTCCAGGAGAGGCTGTATTCCCAGGCAATCCCAAACCAGCTGCATGGCCTTACATGGCCCTCTGCACAGAAACTCTTTCAGGAGCTTACGTCTGATACAAAGAAAGTCAACATGAAGTCAACAGGAGCAGCTAACTTGAACACCCTAATGACACTTACAGGACTAGTAATGAATGCAGAATTAGCCGGGGACAATTCTCTGCACAAAGCGATCACTATGCACTGACTTTAATCCTATGCCATGCAGCACCCTTTCAAGGATGGACAAATAGCAAACTTTAAATGTGATGGGCTGTGGTCTGGCTTCGCGGAGAGAGAGGGGGGCAAATACTGTGGTGGATGGGGGAGTGGGCAGCAGTATACAGGTCCCACAGCTCTGTCTTTCTCTGACCATTTCCCTTCCCCCATTCCCCTCTCCCCCTTAGAGACTTCCCTGAGTTTGAGGTTCAGTCTGGGGACCCCTTGAAAGAAAACATTCCCAATACCCCTATTTCCTCCTATTCGGCCACCCTCATTCATTCCACCTTATTTAGAACCCACACCTTGCCCAGGCATTAAGCTAGGCAATTCCACATAAATGATCTCATTTATGTGACAAATTTGAAAATGACATGTTTCGACTTCGTCTTCATGAACTATAGGGCACGTAGAGAGAGAGTATATTAATTCATAGACTGAGGTCTGTTTAGAAAGGCTTACGTGTCCCTTGCTGAAAGAAAGAGCGGGAACTATTATTTAGTAATCACCTACAGTGAACCACACGGGGTGGGGTACTTAGTATCCCTTTGTTTCTTATTTGATCTTTACAATAACCTGGCAAGGAAGCATTATGTAGTAAATGAGGAAACTGTGCCTCTGAGAAATTAATCTCAGCTCAAAATCCTGCAGCTAGTAGATGTCTCTAGCTAGAGCCAGGATTCAGACTTGGGTCTGTTGGACCTTGAAGGCCTAACTTACTCCACTCTACCATTTTTATTAAAGAATCAGGACATTTGCCCTTTCAACAATGGGGAGCTAAAGGAAGTTTTAGAGCTGTGATCTGATGTGATAATATCCTAAATCAACCCATCTGGAAATCCTGAGGGACTACAAGGTACCAGCCCCATATGTCTGCCTTACAGAATATTTCTAAAACCTTAAAGTCTGGTTCAAAGAAGCTTCAAGATCAGTCCTAACTGGGCAATGTAATCATAGCTCCAGAACCCTAAAAAGGTGTGGAAAGGCCAACTTCAACTTTCTTAGCCATCACTTCTAGAGGGGTCTTCCTTTCCCTTGGTGCCCATTTCTCAGCAGTGTGGTCAGAGAGGTTAGGACACTGGACAGTCTTTCTCCCCAATCTCAGTGTCAACCAATATCATCAATGTCAAGCAGAGGACTTGCTACCAGCTACCAGGCTTTGGTAGTCTGGGAAATAGTAAAGAATAAAGAAATTTTAGAGAGCAATTCAGACTCTCACACAGTATCCCCTGGACCTTAGTTTCCATATCTGTAAGATGGGGGAGGGTGGTAAAATTTCTTTCTGGTGGTTGTTATAGCAATCAAAGAGATAATGTATATAAAGTCTAGAGCATAATGCCTGGCACACTGGAGGCTCTTAGTCATTAGTCAGCTGAATTTAGTATCTTTAACATTCTCTTCTTGTGCTGTTCATAAATATTTTGTGAGCTTAATAAATCACAATAATAGCATGAGGCAACATTTACTGAGTGCCTACTATGTGCCAGGCACTGTTTCAATTACTTATTTAATCATCACAATAATGTTAAAAGGTAGGTACTACTTTTATTCCCATTTCACCAGTAAGAACACTAAGGCACAGATTAATTTGCCCAGGTTATATATCAAGTTATATATATATAAGTGGATGTCCCACTACTCCACTTGTTGTAACTACTTTTGCTATTATTTTGCATAATTATCATAGCTCTCTTTAGTCCCAAAGGAATTCTCATCTAACTCCTTGAACGCAGTTCCTAGGAATACTCTAATTTATCAATAGCATATATCTTAAACTCCCAGAGTCTGAAAGGACATTCAGTTCTCTGACACTTAATGCAGTCTCTTCAGTTTAACTTCCTGGCTATTTAAAGATGTCTTGAGCTTGCTCCAAGTTCACTGAGTCTACCCAGAAAACAAAACCTTCTTAATGGCTTTGGTTTTGTAGACTTCGTAAACATTCTCGGAATGATAAAAGGATCACATGTGGTGTTATCTTATTGAATAATGGTCTGGTGTGCCTTCTCCTAAATGAAATGTTGGAGCAATGTTTTTGTAGGCCAGTGATACATTAGAATAATACCATATATTTATACAGTGCTTTGCAATTTTCGAAGTGCTTTCCCAATTACTGTCTCATTTGATCCTCACCGCAGGCTTGCAAAGCAAGCAGGGCTACTATTATAACCAGCCCCATTTTACAGTCAATGTGGTCAAGCAGAAAGTATCCTGGGCTTTGAAGGAAAACAGAACAGGGTTCTGTTCCTTGCTCCTCAATATTCTAGCTGTGTGACCTTGAACTAGTTTCCTAACCTTTCCAAGCTTCAGTTTCTTCATCTGCCAATTGGGCAGAATAATTTACAAGGTTATGCAGAGGATCAAAGGAGGTCGTCAGTGTAAAACAATTAGAACAGTGCCTGTCCCAATTATTTTATTATCATTATTACTAATTATTTAATTCTTTAGCTTCAGTATTATTTGTTACTAGACAAAACATCATTAAAAAGAGAAAACCAAAAAGGAGGCAGCGAGAACAAAGTCCTGAAAACGAATTGGGCAAAGTGGGCTTTTATCCCCTTTCAGGCACTGGTTGCCAAGGAAGGGAGCATGTGACTTCAGACGCGTGATCCCTGAAGAGGACCAGAGGAAGGGAAATGAACACGAGCTCACTTTGACAGCCCAGGAACAGCCCAGGAGCCCTCACTTTGGTGCCAGGGACCTTGGCTTGCTCAGAGCAAACCTAAAGCCCTGGGCCAGGCCCACCCTCCCCTGCCTTCCACCCATTTTCCCAGTGGCCGGGACCAGGCTGAGCCTTCCAGCCCAGCCAGAGGATCCCAGGACCCCAGGCTCTCAAGACACCATGAGGGAGCCATGCATCAGCCCAGTCTGGCAGGTTCTATATCCTGATTGTGCCATTGGATGAACTCCCTTCTTATCAGAGTGGTCCTTTCAGAAGGTAAAAAGGAATACCCTCTAGGTGGGGAGAGGAAAAACAACCTCAAGAATCAGACCCTGCCTTAAAGGCAAGCATCAATCCTAGCCTCTGGGAGGTCTCCCTTAGCCCCACATGGGAAGCTTTAACCTTCTCTGGGCTTCCAGCCCTAGCCCACCCCAGCCTATCCCAGGACAGACTAGACTACTGGGGTTGGAGTTGAACCTCTGTGAGGAAGGAGCAGAGACAGAGGAGCCTGTGGGAACTGAATCCTCTTCTGGCTCCATTCTGGGCTCAGGAGGCTACTTAACCTGTTTGACTTCGGTCTCCCTGTCAGTAAAAAACAATTGTCACGAGAATGAAATGTGACCATGGATATCAGCCCTGAGCACCGTGCCTCCTATAGAGTAGATGAAAAAATAAATGATGGTGGTCGATTTTATAATTACTGTCTCCGCTCTTATTGTTATTAATTACACCGAAGTGATGCAGGTTTCTCTGATCTGGCAACATGAGTGATCCAGACAAGTGTGTATTTTTTCTTCTAATAATTCCCAGAATCCAAAGCCTGTCTGTCCTCCTCTCACAATCTGCTAATGTGATCACTACAGCTTCCTGGGGCCATGCCCATGATTGCCCTTTCCTGAAAACCCAGCCTGGGGAGCTCTCCAGTGGAGAGGATTTTGTTTGTGGGCAGATAGCACTCTGGCCCCTGCAACAAGCCCCTGCAACTTGCCCCTTTGAGGGGCAAGTGCTGGTTGGCCCCCTTACACAGAGCCCCAGGGTGGCTAAGACCATCCCCACCTCCTTCCCTCCCAGAGCCAGGTGGCTGAGGCCATCTATGACTTCTGGCTAAACCCAAACCCCATTTTCTAAGCTTAACATAAACCAAGTGAGACGCCTGTTGACAGATGGAAAAGGGCAAGAGATCGAAAGCGACCTTGTAGATAACAGCTGAGGTCTGTGTCTGCCCAGGCCCAACCTGACAATTACCTTGCCGCGAAAATGATGCCATTTACAGAAGACTTGGTTAATGATAGGTATAAGGCCAATGGTGGTACTTTTCTAAAGTAAGTTCTCCACTCTGAAAGTGGGACCTTAGTATTTGGAGACGTATTAGTATTCTTCGCTGGTTGCCAGACAGGAGCCCAAAAAAGGTACAGCAGCGATATGAGTTCACACAGGTCAATCACTGTATTACATGGATTAAATGTCTCACGAAGGTAGAGTCATGGCAGTGTAACTTAAGAGAAGGGTCTGCATCAAGGATGTTCCTGGCCTCTCGTTTCCTGGAGGGATCTCCCACCACCTTCACAACCTCGGGCTGTTTCATCAAAATCCTCAGGCCTTAGCTGCCTCATTCTTATATCAGAGAAACTAATACCAACTAGATTTTTTCTTTTTGTAAAAAAGTTGGACCTTTGAGGCAAAGGGTTGAGTTAATTAATCCCTTTCCTCATTCATGGTTCATTATCAACACTGGTCCAGGAAAAATCCCTCTTTTATTTATTTTTCTGTTTATTCCCTTTAATCCACATTCCTCTCCCCTACCATAGGTAGACACCCCACAGACTTCATGTGTATGCTTTTGTTCCCAAACATTCTTGCAAATGTGCATTGTCATTTTGTGTGTATGTATTTTTAATTTTTTAACTGGAATTGAGTTTTAGATCTCTTTCTGTTTCTTATCATTTTTTACCCAGCATTGTACTTTCAGATTCATCCATGTCATTATCAGCATATCTACTTAATTACTTCTAACTGCTGCATCCTATTTATGCTGGTCTTTTGTCCTTGGTCCTTTCTGGGCTGTTTGGTCATTTTCCCCTAGCCCTGTGCCCCCTGAGGCTGACCTCTTCCACCTTGAATTGCAGCGTCAGCTCTTCCCTGGTCTCCAGCCTGCCATCCCCTTCCCCAGTTCTCTAATTCACTTGCCCTACGTCATGCTTCCCCATAGCACTTTTTCCTTCTAATACTTGGTGTAATTGACTTGTTTGTGATGTTTATTGACTCCTCCCCTGCTGAAATGTGAGCTCTGTGAAGGCAGAGATTTTGTTTGTTTTCTTACTGTTGCATCCCCAGCACTTAGAACAGAGCCTAGCACATAATAAGCATGCAGTAAATTTATTTGTTGAATGAGTGGGTAAGGGAAGTATTTAGTAAAAACCAGACTATTTAGACCAGTATTTGTTTAGGTCCAGTGTCAACTGGGGTATGTATGTGGAACCATTCACTTCATTCAGTCTCTGACTCCATTGCTGCTGGACATAGATGCATTATAGAATATTTCAAAGTCACCAACTGGCAAAAATTATTTAATTTTAATCCTGTGCATTTGCCTGTGTATATGTATGTGTGTGTATAAGCATCCATACATCCACATATATATATATATATATATATATATATATATTGATATATGTCCAATTGGTTCTGTTTCTCTGGAGAACCCTGCCTAGTAAAGATGTGCACCCAAATTGTCTCCAATTCCCAGCTACCACCATCAGTGCTGTGATGAAGACTCTTTACATGTTCCCTTACAGAAGTGTATGAGAATTGCTTTGGTTTAAATACCCAGAGGTAAAATTTCGGGGTCATGGAATGATATCAACTGTATGGTGTTATAAACCATAATGCTATAACAAAATTAAAACATTTTACAATTATTTAGAGAGTGTTTATCACGTGCCAGACACAATGTGTGGGAACTAGCAACAGAATAATCTACAAAATCATCCTTGCCCATACTGAACTTTCAGCAAAAAAGTATATAAATGATCTGGCACACTAATGGTGCCTAAGAAATGTGTAATCACCACTGAGACCAAAATTATCTACACCACAGCTTTTTGTCCATATGACTTTATTGTTCCATTAATCCTCATCAACTTGATTTTACTATTCCAGGAAATTCTTGGCCAGGAAGACAAAGGTTGCAAATAACTTCCTGAAAACCCCATTTAATAAACATCAAATTGATCAGCTTTTCCATAGATAGCATAAAATGACTGTTCATTCTCCAACATTCTCACTGATAGTCGTGTTCACTAATTCTAAACAATTATATCTTGATCCTTACACAATCTGACCAAGTCCCTGCATTCAAAGAACTGTCTTAACCCAAATCCCCAAACATCATAAATATCACAGCTTTTCCCTTTCTCCTCTTTCAAGGTAGTGTTCTCCCTTATCACAATAATAACTGCAGCTTTGGGCTTTCAACAGGTCATTAGTGCGGTTCTTTCAGGAAGCCAACATCAACTATCTCTATAAAGCATGTCTTGTATTTCCTCTTCCCCTCCCTGAATGCAGAAATAAAAGTGGTGGTTTGGGATTAAAATCAAGATCCTCCAATTCTAATCTTACTGGGCTGATCACAACCCCCAGTGTACATCCACCACAGATGGACATAACTTCTACAACATCTGTAAATGAAAGGGCAATGGTTGATGATTGCTAACGCACTCCAACACAAACTGGTATGAAAATCTGTTCAGGGAAATTATCAGCAACAAAAATGTCAGTTTCTTAGGAGGTTGAACTTAAGCACTCTTGCTAAGATCTTAGATGGGGAAGAGAGGATATGAATATTTTCCTTCTACAAAAGAGGTGAACATTTTGGTACAGTGTGCATACCACAGCGGTATAGCTTGTGGGGAGCATGTGTCAGAGGCAAGGACAAGCAAGGTAGAGTCACATAGGGATGATGGTGGAGATGATAATATAGTGGAGAGTGCCTCTGCCATGTTCTGGACACTGTTCTAAGTCGTATGAACTCATTTGATTCTTAGAACAATTCTACGAGGTCAATGCTGTTACCGTCTCCTTTACTGATGAGGAAATTCAGTGAAGACGGGCAATCTTCCAGAGCTTCAGAATGACAGCCAACTTACTAGGTTCATTTTCTTACATACCTTTGAAGGTGCTAATGAATAAAGCCACATAGCTGATGGAAGGAAGAGGGGGAAAAAAAACAAGACATTGAGAAACCAGGGATCTAGATTCTCCTCAGGCTGGAACCCTCTCCTAAATGGTGAAAAGTCAATGATGGTGTTACAGTACCACAGTTTGACAATAGTGTGTATCTAGTTAATGGCGTGATGTTGCCACTGGACTAGAGAGTATGTGCATCGTATTAAATCAAATTGTATGTCTCTGTTACTTCCTGAAGTAATATTGGAAGTTTGATTTTTAAAGTGGGCCACTTTTCCCCCTCTGAGCATCTATAGCTTTCTGAAGTCCCTAATTTCATGCTTAAACAGTCTTAGAAGAGCAGAAAACAGAGTCAGAGGGCATTAGAAGATCTGCATTCAAGCCCCAATTCAATCCTTTCCTGGCTGTTTCCTAAGGGCTATATTTTTTACTTCTCTGCACTTCAGTTTCCTTATCAGGAACATGAAAGGATTAGACAAGGTCACCCAACCAGCATTCACATTCCATGACACTACCTTTTGTCAACTCTACCAGGAGTGCATTGCAGGGGTATCTAGTTTTCCTGTGTGTTGCTGTTTAACTTATGAATGCATGTCTTGGCTCTCCAAAGGACTGTTAATTCCTTGAGGGCAAAACATCTACCATATACTTCGTTCTTGAAACCATATAAAATACATTTTTTTCAAATTCCACAGCACTATTAGCCCAGTGGAATGATCAAAAATAGTTTCCAAATGAATGAATGCACCGTTGCAAGTCATGATTTATGCTTCAGCCAATTAAATGCTATCCTTTTTAGCAATCCTCAGCATGAATTTTGGAAGATGGCAAGCTGCTGCATGTGGCTGAAACGATGGAAGCCTCTTTCCCAATCCCATTCACAGGTCCCTAAGATGGATGAGGTATCACCCACCAAGGAAATGCCTAATGGAATACTGTCTCAGCAGATTACACAGCATCAACCTCAGACAGGACTGTGGGATCTCAAAGCCAGGGAGAAATTATATAACGCTCAGAAATGTGCTTTGGCACAGAGTGGGGGCACTGTGGCACCGCTTCGTGTGTGTTCAGCAATTTCAGCATCCCATGATTTTTCTGTTTCATACTTCTGGGCATGAAATAGAAAGAATTCTGTGTAACTGCTTAACTGGTAGATAGCTGACCCCAAAAAAGTTCATTTCAGAGAACTCACCCAGGCAGCTAATTATACCATCACAGCTAATTATTGATTCACTTTTTAAAGACTAATCTTCCACTTTAAAAATCCATAATATTGCTATTTCTAAGGCAGGAAGAAACAGAGAGACACAATTTAATGATGGGTCACTCACTAGTCGAATGCTAGCATGATTCATTAACAAGCTATACAATATCGTCAAAATACAGTCCTGTAAACTTATAATCAATTTTTATTCATTTGGGAGATATTTCTAGCTTGTGGGGAATCCAGAGTCCTTGCTCCAGTATCGTCTTTTTTCCTCTTCCTCTGCCAGCCATTTGATTTTAATGTTCATTAGCCCCTCCAAAGGAATGTGAGGAAAAAACCAGGAAGTCAGGCCACTGGACAGCAGTTCTGGCCAATCACCTACTGGGCTAAAATGACACTTAATCTGTGCTTTGACTGTTCTTCTTTTGTTGCAGATAATAAAGAAACAGCTCTGATGCAAATAGAATGTTGGTGCTGGGAGAAACTTTTGAAGTCTTCTACTGCAAACACGCTTTATAGATTACAAAACTGAGGTACAATGAGGCAAAATACCTTGTTGGAGGTCACATAGGTAGGCAGAGGCAGAGCTGAAATAAGAACCCAAATCTTTAGACTCTCAGTTCAGTGCTTTCCCCTTAAACATTTTAGTAAGTGTGGTAAAGACACAGGCTCAGAAAAGGACATGAGAAAATAAGAGTTTATGTATCTGACACATTCTTAGGAAGATTCAAGTAATGTCCACATGAAAGACATATTCAATTAGATGTATCTGACACATTCTTAGGAAGATTCAAGTAATGTCCACATGAAAGACATATTCAATTAGTATTTTAGGAAAATTCAAGTAATACTGATATTCAGTATTTCTTGACCGCCTATTATGTGCTCTTTTATTTTACATTTTCTCATTTACTCTTCAGCACAGCCCAGTAAAGTTGATTTTAATATTTCCATTTTGCTGAGAAGGAAGCTAAGGCTCAGAGAGGCAAAGAGATTTGCTCAAGGGCACACGGCTAGTAAGGATTTAATTCTAGATTTAAATCCAAGTTTTCTGGCTCAGTACAGAGCTTTTTCACTCATTTCAGTGCTTCACAAACTTCAAATATTCATATTCCACTTTCCCAGTATTTTGTTACCAGAACTATTGTTGACTTATATTTCCTTAGTTGATACACTGCTTTTACTCAAATAAATTTAGCCTTCACTTAAGATGTAGTACCCATGATATCATGAGTTTAGTGGGTTAAATACACGAGTTATACACATAAGTTAAACTTAAAATTTTTTTTTTTTTAAAATTCACCTTTATGGCATCTGAAATTTCAGCTGCAAACTGCCAACTACCTCAGACTTTGAGAAACAGGGACCTCATAGGCATGTTGTAAGGAATAAATATATAGCACTTAGAACACTTAGGGCTCTGTGGCCATCGTTATATTATCATCATTAGTCAAAGCTTCCTAATCCTCACTCCCATGAGAATCTCCTGAGATACTTTTTTTTTTTTTTTAAGTTTCTAATTTTTAAAATTTTCATTTATTTTTGGCTGGGTTTTGGGTCTTTGCAGGCTTTCTCTAGTTGCGGCGAGCAGGGGCTACTCTTCATTGCGGTGCGCGGGCTTCTCATTGCGGTGGCTTCTCTTGTTGTGGGGCACGGGCTCCAGGCACGCGGGCTTCAGTAGCTGTGGCACGTGGGCTCAGTAGTTGTGGCTCGCAGGCTCTAGAGCGCAGGCTCAGTACTCGTGGCGCACGGGCTTAGTTGCTCTGCGGCATGTGGGATCTTCCCCGACCAGGGATCGAACCCGTGTCCCCTGCATTGGCAGGCGGATTCTTAATCACTGCACCACCAGGGAAGTCCCCAGAGATACCTTTTAAAATGCATATTCTCAGACCCTGTTTCTGGATCTGGGATGAAGGCCAGGAGCTGACTTTATAAACAAACATCCAGAATGTCTGCTTCTGATGCTTAAGTCATATTCCTAGAAACCCCATGACACGATATTGGGGATTATACCATTTACTGAAGCAGGAGTCCCTTAGCATAACGACCTCCATCAACACTTTAAACAAGCCTTGATATTATTTTGGAGTCACCAGACAGATCACAAAGCTGAAGTGACTCCACAGGTGCCTTAATTTGGACCCTATTTCTATGAAGTGCTCCAGCCACAAAAAATCCCAAACAGATTGTCATCAGCTTTGTTTTCAGAGGTCCTCCTTTGGCAGCCCCTGTGCCAATCTCTCTTTTCCCACTGGGACAGAGTAGAGGTATCTGTGGGGTAGAGGTTCACTCTCTTCAGCCCTCGCATTTTCATGGGTGGAATATCCCAAAGCAGTGAAGTCATAAATATGCCCCGGGCAGCCCAGGGGGAGTGTTTGATCTTCTGCCCAGTGATCTCCGCTTGTCATCTGCTCAGCCTCATTCATCACAATAAAGACAAGGAGCTAAATTAGAGAGCAAGATCCAGTGTTGGGGATCTCTGCGGAGGAGACGGGACAGCCGTCACCCTGGGACAGGCCAAGAGGGCAGGGGGCAAGGAGGTGGAGTGATTGTGGCAAAGCCAGGTGGGCCAGCAGGTGAGTGAGACCAGGAGAAGAGGAGAGACCCCGCCCATCCTCAGCACGGGCTCCCTGACCACGAACGTGGGCACTGCCGGCTGCACGGTTAGCTCAATACTCAGCATTTCAAGGCAGAAAGTGGTAACAACCAGCTATGTGTTGTTTAGATCTTCAGTCGTTAAAAAAGAATTAATTAGCTGCCAACATTGGATAAAAGGAAATTGTACAAGCCTGGATTTCTGGTTTTTCTGAAAAAATGGACAATCTCATAACACTAGGTCCATAATCCAACGTGTCAACAACTGGCTAGAGTTGCATAGTGACCATTTCCGTTAGACAAAGTACTGATATCCAGTTGTGATGTCCACACCACTCTCCAATGGATTATATCCAACCTTCTCCACCCAAACACCTACCTGCCCTGTTGGCAATGGAGTTGGTAAACCACATGAAACCCACTTTGCTGAGTGAAATACAGATGCCACTACCACATTACCTTCTTTCCTTTCCCAAACCTCTATATCTGTAAAATGCCAGGGCCCAAGACCTAACTAACACCTCATAGGTTCAATAAACATGAGCTGATGAATAAAGAAATTTATTGAGCCCAAAGCTGTGCTAGGCGTCTCAGGGGATGATACAGAAGTGAGCACGACATGCACAAGACTTCAAAGAGGGAGTCTGGGGCAGACAAAAGAGCACCAGAGTTGGTCTGACTTGGCTGGTGTCTTTGGGCAAATCACTTAACCTCTCTGAGCCTTGGGTTCCTCATCAGGAAAGTAAGGACATTAGACCTCACAAGGTTGTTTGAAGGGTTAAATGAAAGAATGTATTTGAGAGCCCAGGCTAAAGGGAAATTCCCTGTAAGTACACCAAAGTTAGAAGGTGAAAATATGCAACAGAGAGGGAAGCATAGGGCAAAGAAGGAAACATACAGTAGGTTGAGGGGCTCAGAAAAAGCTCCAGGAAGGAAATGGTTTGTAATCTGGGCCTTGAGAGACACACAGGATCAGGTCTTACTGAGAGCTGAGTGAGAAAATTCTAGGCAGAAAAAAGGGTAAGAGTGGAAAGGTACAGAGTAGAAAGGTGGGTTTGATCAGGACATCGAGGGTAGCCCATGAATGCCATGCAAAGGACCGCGAACCCGATTCACACAGTCTACTACACCCACCCATTGTGGGCGTGAGCGTGACTGAGAATAAGGTTTTATCATCTGCAGACTCTCCTTGCGCCTGAGCTAACTCCTCTTGCTCACACCCATCAGGTAGATAAAAGGTCATGATTCCAGTGACCCCCCCACACACACACGCACACACACACACACACACACACACACACACAGGCACACACAGGCACACACACACAGGCACACATGTACCGCTAGTCAGGCCGTTCCAGATCCTCCTTTTACAAGCACTGCCATTAGAATGCTCACAATGAAGGGCTTTAAATCAATCTAAGTGGTGAACTTTAAACTTGGCTCAACTTTTACAAGATTTATGAAAACCTTTCATGTGAGGTTTTGCAGATGATTTATTTTTATCTTGCTGGGTGATGTATATTTTTAAAGCCCAAAATGAGATGAAAGAACTGGTAGGTTTCTACATCTTGAACGGTAGTAGAACTACCCTGGTACTTAATAATCAAAGCATCCTACTACCAGTTGGAGTAAATATTAACAAGATTATATCAATTATGAAAATGCTAATGCAAACGTATTGCTTATTATGTGCCAAGCCCTGTTCTAAGTGCATTACATATATTAACTCCCTTAATCTTTACAACAGCCTATAGGTTATACAAGATTATAATCATCCTCATTTTATAGATGAGGAAAGTAAGGCATAGAAGGGTTAAATAATTTGTCCGAGGTCATGTACCTAATAGATGACAGAGCTGTGGTTTGGGCCCAGAGTCTACTCCTTAACCAATATGCTACTCTGCCTCTCATGAAGAATATGAACATCTATGCAGGAAGTAAGGAAGGAGTCACAGAGGGCTTTGAAGGAGGACCGACTCCATCTGGATTGTCTGCATCCAAGGGCAACAACGGATAGTGCTTGAGAGAGGAGAAGACCCCTAATAGTGAATGCCTTATTGCCCACAGACACAGAAGGTCAGAGCTAAAGTCCTTTAGACCTCAGCTAGGGAAGCAGTAAGTGCAGTGGCTAAGAGTGAGGGCCCTGGAATCATACTGCCCGAGTTGGTTCCACCACTCTCTGCTCTGTGCCCTGAGGCAGGTTACTTAACTTCTCTAGACCTCAGTTTTCTCATCTGTTCAATGGAAATAATCATATTTACCTCATAGAGTTGTTGAGAAGATCCAAATAATTCATAAAAGCAGTTAGAATGGTGTCTGGCATATAAGAAGCTCTCAACCAAGGTTAGCTTCCCCTCTTTCTGATCAGAATCTAACAAAGCAGCTCCATGTAGGGCTAGTTTTATTCCAGTTTTACGTGTGGCTGATCTTAGAGTTTAGTCACCCCCAGGCAGGGCCTATGAGCTCATGGAGTGGACCCCCCGGGGTCAGTTTGCCAGAGAGATTGGAGTACCTCTTAAGGGAAGAAAGAGTTAACAACCAGGGTTTGAGCCAAGGAAGGACCAAGAGAACAAAACAATCGTTCTGCTATCATTATTATTTTGATCTTCTCTTTATACCCATATTAATGTGATCTGAAGAAATAAAAAATTACTTACTTTTAATCAATTAATTAAGTACCTACCATTACCTATTATTGCACTAGATTCTAGAAACAGAATAGGTAATGGTCCCTGCCCTCACAGAGCCCATGGTCTTCTGGTAAGAGAGGAGCCAGGCAATGTCCTAACAGAAATGAAGGGGAGCAATGGATGGGGGGCTAAGGGAACAGGCAGCAGGAGTGCCCAACCCACACTTGGGAATTTGGGGAAGATTTCCTGGAGGAAGTAATATCTGACTCAAGATCTAAGGAATAAAATGGAGTGGTCCAAACAAGTGAGGGAAGGGGTGGCTGGCGCTTTAAGATTTAAGGAAAAAGGGGGCAGGCAATGAGACTGGAGAAGTCAGCAGGGCCATGGCAAAGAGACTAGATTTTATTCTGTATTCTAAGGGCAGCGGGGAGCCACGAAGGAGGTGCCATGCAGAGGAATGATGTAATCAGAGTTACACAAAGAAAGATTAATTGTCTGGAATGTGAAGAAGTGACTGGGGGCTGGAAAACCTGAGGAAAAGTAGCAGGGATTAGAGTCAAGAGAAGGGGACCGAAATGAACAATGTCTCCATAGGAGGGGCAATCAACAGACCTGGGTGGTTCAATAGATGTGGACTGGACAGCAGGAAAGGAAACGGAGGAAGAGAGATTTCTGGCTCGGACACTGGGTGGACAAGAGGCCTCTTCATGGAGAGAGAGGAAACACAGGAGAGAAGCTGGTTTGGGTGGGGTTTGGGGGAGGAGATGACACCAAACTCAGTCTTGGACAATCTGAGTTTTAGATGGCTCTTAGACTCCCAATAGGAGCTAACAATCGGCTCTGAGTCTGTAGCTCAGAAGAGCAACCCAGACTGGAAATACAGATGGGAAGCCATCACTCAACAGGTATCGTCTAGAATGATGGGAGAGGATGAAACTCTCAAGTGAGACCATGGAATGTGAGAGAAGACCAAACCTGGTACCAAACCATGAGAAGCAGCAGAATTTAATGGAAACGTAAAGAAGTGAAATAGCTTGTCTGTATCTTCCTCCACCCCTGAGGGCATTAAACTTCATAAAGGCAGGTTCTCCATCTTGTTCAGTATTTTATTCCCGGCACCAGGCATGGAGCCTGGCGCAAAGCAACAACTCAGTAAATATTTCTTGAATGAATGAGTAAATTGTCTAAGTTCACACAACCAGAAAGCCACAGTAGTTGGGATGACTCCAAATGGGATTTCTCCCACTGTGTGCTGAGAAAGTCCAGAATCTGGAGTAAAGAGAAAAGTGATATGTAAGGTTCCCCGATAGCTCTATAATTCTAGGATTCCAAGGATGCTCTTGTTTAATACTCCTTGTCACAAAACACTTAATGGGAAATTATTCATTCATTTTATTATTTCCTGGGTCTGCACCACCTTCTATAAACACTGAACTTTGTGAGTGAATTCCTGCAGACTTGATGGCTATGCTACCATGGTCACTAGCAGAACGGTTTACAGGGGACCTTCTCTTTCTGCCTGTGCAACGGACATGGATCCCAGCCAGGCAGTTCACCAGATGCTACGGTCAGGACCTTTAAGAGAACTAGTGGATGTGTACAATAAACTTGAGGGTGGGATAGTTTGATTCATCTCACTCTTTTCTGTTATGGTACTTCCCACACAGCAAAGAAACTGGCACTGTTATTTTTAGTGTTCATTACAGAAATATCTATATTTTAGATAAGGTTTTATATTTAGAAGTTTATCTAAATATATAAACATTTAAATTAGGTTTATCTAAATATGTAAATATTTAAATACCTAAATAAATATATAAGTATCTAGATATTTAGACATTTAGATAGGTTTCTATATTTTAGATTTCTCATAAGAAAAATAATAGGCACTGCTAAAAAAAACACCAGAAAGAGAAATGTTAATGAGAGAATAAAAATATTTCATAATCCTACTATCCAGAAATAATCATTATTGTCATTTGGGGTTACTTCCACTCCTTTTCTATACACTGCTTTAAATAGCCGAGATTGAATAAAATAACTATGTACATTTCTTCTTAATATAATATTCTATTTTATGTATATACCAAATTTATAAAATTATTGTCTTATTGCTAAGCATTTACTTTGTATTTGTGTTTTCAGTACTGTAAGTTTGTTATCAATAACTTTGCCCATAAATTATCTACATCCTAGGCCATTTCTCTAGAACGGATTCCTAAAAATGAATTACTAGGTCAAACACAATGTAATTATCATATAACCTTCTTTGACAGAAAACCTTCTTACCATCTACCTGTAAATTATTAACAGATGCAGAAGTATATTACACATAGACAGTCATGCACACATATACCCTTACCAATTTCTAAAGGCCTAAAGAGTACAAAATGTAATAAGGAATTATGCGTCAGTTTTAAGAGAAGCTTCCTAAACAGACTTTGGCCTAATTCATTTTCCAGGATTTAAAAAAAAAACAAAACAAAAAAACCTGTGTTAAAAAACTTGTGTATGGGCTTCCCTGGTGGCGCAGTGGTTGAGAGTCCGCCTGCCGATGCAGGGGACACGGGTTCGTGCCCCGGTCCGGGAGGATCCCACATGCCGCGGAGCGGCTGGGCCCGTGAGCCATGGCCGCTGAGCCTGTGCTCCGCCAACGGGAGAGGCCACAACAGTGAGAGGCCCGGGTACCGCAAAAAAAAAAAAAAAAAATTGTGTGAAACGACCTCACCTTCACATGGATGTTCACTCATAACGTGTCATAGCACACCACCAGCCACAGGAACCCAAATGCCACAGAGTATCATGAAGTGTCAGGGTCAGGAGGGACCAGAACATCCTCTAGTCCAAACTCCCATTGTATGAATGAGGAAGCTGAGGACCAGAGAGAAAGGATGCTTTCATCATCCACTTTAGTGATAAAGTCACGCAAATAAAATAGTAAATGACAGAATTAGCATGAGGGCAGGTGGCTTTAGGTCACTTCAATGCTTACTGAACTTCTTGCACATGCCAGGTACTGTATTAAGTGTGGAAATACAGAGGTGACTACAGCAGGGTCAATAAAGATGGTAGAAGATAGAAAGAGGAGAACTAACAGGAGGAGTTATGAAAGGGAACTGTGTTTATTTTCCCCTGTAGGATAGTGTCTTTACTACGTTATCTTCCATTCTATGCAGGTATTGTTTTTTTCTCAACTTGGGTTCTAATGATGTTATTTCTTAAGAAGGAATCGAAACTTACACTTATTCCAAAAATTGGAGACAGGACATAAATAATTATATCCGCTAGATTTTATAAAATATTAGACTAATAACAACCACCTCCACAACTGCTTTGTTTATTGAATAGCTACTATGTGCCGAGCACTATTCTAAACCCTTCACTTATAATACAGTTGACTGTTGAACTACGTGGGTGTTAGGTGCACCGACATTCCAAACAGTCGAAAATCCACTTATAATTTATAGTCAGCCAAGCCCTCTATGTTCACAGTTCCTCTGTATCTAAGGTTCCCCATCCTCAGATTCAACCAACCATGGATCATGTAGTACTGTACTATTTAATACTGACAGAGATCAGCGTCGAAGTGGACCCACACAGCTCAGACCCTTGTTCAAGGGTCAGCTGTAATTCGTTTAGGCTGAGCCTCTACTAAATCATAGCAAGTCCCCTTAAGAACTCATTTGAGAAAATCCCAAACCCGATGAGGCCAAATAAATTAAATCCCATAGAGCTTAGAGAATCCCTTCTGATAAGGCAGCACCGAATCAAAGTGGAATGTAAGCAGGTAGGTTGGAAAACAAGGTCACTGAAAAACAAGGTGTGAAGGCCTCCTGGAAAGCTGCTATCTGCTAGCCCAGGAATTGATCTGAAGTAAGAAGCTTTTAGACCAATTGGTTCAATGCTTGTTCATGCTCCAGTTAAGGAGATTAGCCCCACAATATGTAATGCCAGTTCCCTCAGTCAAATTGGAAACTAAAATTTGACTAACCTGAAACAATCCTTAGTTCTCAATTACTGAGAGGTTTTCAGAGGCAGGAAAATAATTAGAAAAAGTAACTAATTACCAAAAAGAAAAAAAGAGGCTCTTAGTCAGGACTGCTTGGTTGAGATGGGCAGGAAGTGTCACTTAGAGGGAAGAGTGCAAGGTGAGGGTATGCGGCTTGGGCAGGACACCAACAGAGACTCATTCAGCCTTTCCTTAGCTCACCTCAGACTAGGTAAGTTTTTCGGAGTTTTGGTTTTTTTTTTTGTTTTTTTACATCTTTGTTGGAGTATAATTGCTTTACAACGGTGTGTTAGTTTCTGCTTTATAACAAAGTGACTCAGTTATACATATACATATGTTCCCATATCTCTTCCCTCTTGCGTCTCCCTCCCTCCCACCCTCCCTATCCCACCCCTCTAGGTGGTCACAAAGCACAGAGCTGATCTCCCTGTGCTATGCGGCTGCTTCCCACTAGCTATCTATTTTACGTTTGGTAGTGTATATATGTCCACGCCACTCTCTCGCTTTGTCATAGCTAGGTGAGTTTTTGAAGTCTTCAGCTAGATCACACCTCCATACGAGGTTACCCAGTAAGAAATTTTACAAGCCTAGGCATCTGTTTGTCCCTGTGCAAAACTCAAAGACTTCAGGCTAGAACGGACTGTTCTCATGAACAGCCAAGTGACTCTGTCAACACACTGAGCTCAGGTGTGTCCTGCAATCCATGAGGAAGCTACACGCATGAGACCCAGGAAGCATATCTTGACATGCACAGCTGACGTTCAGTGAAGGGGATTCCAGCTGGCACGTTGACAGTTCTGAGTAACTGAACCAACAGAGCAGCGTCTCCAGTGTGCTTTATGGCTATTTACTTGTTTGGCAACTTCCAAAGAAGCTGACTGGCTTTTACCACATCTGAGACATTACATGACAGAGCACGAGGATCAGAATGATAACTGGTTGTGGGTGGCAGGTATCCAGCGTCTATCCTGTGTCAGGCACTGCGCTCAAGCTTTACTGACAATATAGGATTTAGTCCCCCCTAGCAATCCTGAGGGGGGTTACTGTCAGTAATGGTCATGTCCCCACTTTAAAGAGGAATAAACTGAGGCTGAGAAGTTTAGCGACTTGCCCAAGGTCACAGAGCTGGTTAATAAGGAAGATGGAATTGGAGTCCAGGTCTGTCTGTGGTATTCACTGGGGCGACCACTGCCTCCCATGCTTCGTTTAGGAGCACCTCAAGCTTAATTTAGTATTTTGCCAATTAATTTGAAACCCAAGTCTCCGAAAAGGACCTATCCTCTTAATATGCAAATGATATAATAAAAGCTTAGAACTCTCTGTGCTGTGGACTCGATATTTGTGTCCCCCCCCAATTCCTATGGTAAAACCTAATGTCCAATGTGCTGGTGTTAGGAGGGGGGGCCTTTGGGGGTGATTAGGTCATGAAGGTGGAGTCCTCATGATTGGAATCAGTGCCCTTATAAAGGAGACCCCAGAGAGCTAGCTAGCCCCTTCTGCAATGAAAAGTTACAGCGAAAAGACGGTCACCTGTGAGTCCCTCCCGAAGGAGGCCCCCCCGAACCTGCCAGTGCCTTGATCTTGGACTTTCAGTCCCCAGACACCCAGGTTATGGTATTTTGTTATAGCCACCCGAACAGACTAACACTGGGGTTATACTGAATGAGGCAACAACAGCACATCAGTATAAAATAATCTCTCGAAACACTTGTGATTCTCAGCAGCTGTGACTTACAGCTGTGCAAGCCCCTG
>NW_006791298.1:3553953-3554185 GCF_000442215.2 Lipotes vexillifer | reverse complement strand
GGAAAGAGTCCTCGCATTGCCCTGATGGGCTTTTGAAAACTCAGGGTTCTGTTCTTCTTTGAAAGAAAATATTACAAGCTGTGGTCAGTCTGCTCAGATAGGTTTAACACACTGAGTGTTTTCCTAAACAAATGAAATGCCTGGGAAAATGTTATGTGGAGAAACACTGTTATTGACATTTCCAATGACAACACTATTTATGCTAATCAGCAGCCAGTATAGCCACTCTTTC
>NW_006791298.1:3532461-3553926 GCF_000442215.2 Lipotes vexillifer | reverse complement strand
TAGCCCCTCTTTCCATGAGCAAGTGCTGAGAAACCAGGTGGTCTAAGCCTTCCTGTCCAGCTTCATCAGGGAAGGAGCGTAAGTGTACACATCTAAAGTCACCAAGGGAGGCGGGAGAGTGCAGTGGGGAGCTCTGGATGCATATAGACCTGGGCTTTCTTAACTTCTCCAAACCTCAGCTTCTTTATCTGTAAAATATAGAGAACGATTCTTCTTCATGGAGTTGTTAGAATGAGATAACTGATGGTACATAAAGTGCATGGCATACTAAAAAGTGCTCAATAAATGGTAGCAATTAATACTAGATAACTTTCGATTTCCTGGTACCTATGGGGACAGAAAGACCATGGGGAAATTTGAACACAAAGTTAACCCCTAAGGGAACCCTTAATAAACCCGTTCCCTAGGTTTTCAACTGTAAGCCTCTTCATGCCCAGCTGAGAAACTCATCTTGTTTTAAAAAGAGCTTCATGTCATGCCTCTAGCCCACACATCGAGGTGCTCAGACTCAGGAGGTGAAGTGCACGACCACACATTCAGAAACCAGGAATCACAACGGAAATCAGACCACCACGTGTTACTGACACTGCATGGGTGAACAATCAAAAGTGCCCCACTGCTGAGGGTCCAAGCTTCCCGTGAATTAGCACAACTAATTTCACACAAACTGATGAAATCCACAAGTTGATTTACATCACCTCAGAAATTAGGAAGGGAAGGAAATGTTTCCTTCAGAACCCTCAAAGGTCAACCGTAAGTTCCTTATGGGACAAGAAGTGTGATTTAATTATTTTATTCCCCTGCTCCTGGCATAGCACTGAACATCTAATAAAACTCAAATATGTGATAAAGAATGGGTGAAATGAAAAACTGAATTCAGGCTGTAATGTCAGTTTTTACAGAAGGGACCCAGATTCCATCCATCTTACTGCTCTACCATCCTTAG
The DNA here is from genome assembly GCF_000442215.2 of Lipotes vexillifer. Classification (NCBI taxonomy): domain Eukaryota; kingdom Metazoa; phylum Chordata; class Mammalia; order Artiodactyla; family Lipotidae; genus Lipotes; species Lipotes vexillifer. The sequence continues at coordinate 3,552,980 of NW_006791298.1, read as the reverse complement.
AAAGATGGATACTGGTACTCCAGGCACTGAATCTGCATTCTAGATAACTGGACGGAAAAAGCAGAGAGTGGAAGGGAAGGAATCAACGGTGCTTCCTCCTCTTAGAAGTCTTCCTTTAAGTTCCAAGTAGCACTTACACTTGGATCTCATTGGCTAGGAATTAGTCACATGACCACACCTAGCTGTAAAGGCAACTGGGAAATGTATATTTTTTTTACCTGGGAGGCAACGTATGCAGTTACAAATCAGAGTTCTTTTTCTAAAAGAGGAAAAGATACTGGGAGGCAACTAGCACCCTTTGACACATACGGTATGTAGGTTACTATAATTAGATAATTAATTAATTAAAGCATTCATTACACAAACATTATTGAGATTTAAACTTTACTAGGTAACCAGATACTGACCTAGGTATTAAGGGTATAAAGATAATACGTGGCACCTATTATTAAGAACCTCACTGTCTAGTATGCAAGGCACTATTATCTAACCAGTCAGCCCATGTGATTAGGCAACAAGTCCCAATATTTCTCAAATCCATCCCCTCCCTCTACCCTCTACCATATCCAAGTTCGGGCCTTCACCGGGTTTTATTGAACCATCTCATTCTGGTCTAATGAACAACTTCTGAATTTTCTTTTTCTCCTCAAAGACACCCTTGAGCTTCCTGCTTTAAATCCATCACGTGTCCCATCACATCCAGACAGAACCTGCATTCATTCACTTGCCATATATCGTGTGGCCCCACTGACCTCTCCAAGCACCATGACCCACCACCCCTGCCCCGGACCTGCCCACAGACAGCACAGAGATAGTCTGGATCACAGCCTATGTCACGATACTCTCACCTCCACGTCTTTCCTCTTGCTTGGTCCTACCTAAGGCACTCTCTCCACGCGCCTATCTGAACGTCACTTGATCATTATTCAAGACACAGTTAGGTCATCACCAACTCTAGGAGGCTTTTCTGCCCCCAGCTCCTTCCTCCTTCCACAGCTAGGAGTGGATGCTGCACTCTCCTTCTGCTCCCTTAGCAGCCCCTGTGTGTACATCTCCATGTGCTTATGTCTCTACGTTGAAGTGAACTGTGTTACCTTTCCCTTCTCCTTTACGTCTTTCGTTTGAGTATTCCCAGTGCTTGGCACATTTGAGCAGCCATTCCTTCCTTCCTTCGTTCAAGAGGACCTCTATTAACAAGTGAGATCCATCTCCTACTCTCACAGACCTTAGAATCCTAAAGGCACCTAATAGGAACTGAATTCAGACTGTAATGTCAATGTTTTAAAAGGAAAGAAAGGAATGAAGAAAAGGAGGGAAGGATTGAAGGAAGGAGGGAGGGAGGAAGGAAAGTAAAGGAAGAGAAGGAAAAGGAGAGAGGAAGAAAGATGAAAGGGAAGAAAGAAAAGAGGGAGGTAATTAAATGCTAACTCGGCCCTCTGGTGCATCAAATTGCTTTGCCTGCAGACAGTCACTAAAATATTTGAAAGCTGTTGTCACATTCACATTAATTCTTCTCTTTTCCTAACTTAAAAAAGTATTTTTAGACTTTTTTCCCCCAGCACATTCTCTAAACCACTTTTAGGCTAACCCCTTCATTCTGAAATTGCCCCACTTTCCAAGCTTTTGCTTCTCCTAATAACAAACATTTCTCCCAGAAGATCTAATCCTTTTTTGTATTTTTTTTAGAAAAATGAAACTTAAGCATATCAGTAATTGGCAATAAACGGAAAGGCTAGAAGTTCAAAGGTTTAAACCAGTCTTTGGAGGGGGCTCTCTAACACAAGCCCCTTTAAGGAGCCTTGACAGGAATGTTAATTACTTAAGCAAAGTCAAGCATGACAAACACTTACACCAAGTGTGGGGTCAAACTTTAACAACAAATGTAACTTGAGGTCTCCAGCTCATCTTTCTGCTAAACAGAGCCCCAGGATTCAAACAGGATTAGTGCTACAGACCTGTTCCTATTCAAAAATAAACCATTATAGAAAGCCCAGCATTTTATTCAAGTGGCTGATGGAGTTTCACGAATCCTTTCAGCTGCACAGACTAAGACCTTCTCCCTTGACAATGCTGACCACAGAGACACCATTAAGAAGTTTAATATCGCAGCAATTCCAGGCATGCTTTGTGCTTTGATGAAGCAGGAAGATGCCATCATCATGATATGGTTGTGTGACGATCTCCCGTCAACAAAAGGTCTCTCCATCAAGGAAATTCATACTTACTCTCTCTCTGGATCAAAGCACTGAACGTTGTCATTCATTCATTCGACAAACAGTAAAAAGGATCCTTCTAGACATAAGAGGTGAGTGGTAAATTCACTGCCCTGCCCTCAAGGAGCTCAGCATTTGGTGGGGGAAGGCACCCCATACATTAACACTGATGACTCAGCGCGATAAACTCTGACAGCAGGGCACTTGAGGGACTCTGTGAGCTCAGACAGGAGGATATCAATGCCAAGGAATTAGAAAAGGCTTCTTGCAGGAGTGACGTTTGAATTGGGTCATTTAAAATGAGCAGTATTTGCTAGGGACGGGGCTGGAGAAGGGATACAGGGATGAGGAGGACACTTGAGGCAGAAGAGGCTGTTGTGCAAATGTCCGGACTCATTAAAGGATACAAGGAAGGGGATTCAGCACCGTTGGAGGTTAAGAATTTGGAAATGTAAGGAGGGCATTGGGAACTGGAATCGGAATGTTAAACTACTGATTCCTAGCTCCTCAGCTCATATTGTTTCAGTGAGTAAACCCGCTGCCTAATTGTGCCCAGCAGAGAGGAGACACAGAACATGTAAGTTTTGAAGGGAAGGTTGGGGAAAAGAAATCTTGAACGTGTGATACGCTTCACCAGAGTTCCCTGCTCATTCAGGAAGGAACAGTTTGTGATGAGATCCTTAGGAGGAACAAGGCAGAAACTCAGATGATGGGAAAGAGCAAAGAAACCAAAGTTACTTCACATCTCTGCTGTGAGCAGCAACTACTATTCCATGTGTCAGCACTTGGTGAAATGAGAAATCCAAGCCATGGATCAAACCACATGAGACAGAGACAGCGAGTTGCCTCTCCAGTATCAACTCTTTCCTTGTTCCCTACTAACAGGACCCCAGTGTGGCTAGGTATAGCCATATGACAAATTTTGGCCAATGAGATATAAATATAAGTGTTATGTGGGATATAAAGGAAGCTCCTACAAAGGTAGACAACTGAAACATGCCTCATTTGTCCTGTACCTTCTACTTTTGCCTGCCTGGAACAGGATGTGATGCAGGAAGCTCCAGCAGCCATCTTGAGGACCTGAGGATAGAACCTGAGGATAGAAACTACATGCTGTGGGTGTAACATACATAGACGGAGCAGAAAGTCCTGAAAACTTCAGGGAGCCACCATATGAGCCTTGGATCACCACCTACTTTCAGACCTTTTCTATATAAGAGAATAAAACTTCAAATTGTAAAAGCTACTATACGCAGGTTTACCCTAACTGGTCAGCCATATAATTCTAGTCTCCTCTCTTCTCTCTGGGCAAAGAAGAAGAAATGCTTATCCTTTCCGAAAATGTGCTTCTCTTACTTGGGACACCGAATATGCACTTACTGAAAAAAATATGCACCTGGGGATTTGAACACTCATATGACATTGCTGCCGCTCCTTCCCCTGAAACCACAATCCCATGTTTCTGTTGTCAAAATAGTCAAGCAAAGGATAACAAGTACTATAAAGGAAGAATGGGCAGCAGCTAGCAGCTGGAGGACTCACAAGGAAAGAGAAGCCCTTGACAGGCAGACTGTTGCTTATGTACTAGGTGACAAGTAAAGGACTTTGCAAAGGGAGAGGAAAGAAAATGTGAGCAGAGAGCGTGAAGTGTTTTTCAGACATAGTTACACAAACATAAATAATCTACTCAATCAATAAGAAAATGACTAAATAAATCTTGATAGAGCCATACAACGGAATTAGAAGGGATGAGGTAGATACTCTTGTAAGTGCTGCAATGGAAAGATTATCAAGGGCCATTGATCAGTGAAAAAACAAGTTGCAAAACACTTTGTAAAGTTAAATGAATGAATGAGTGGCCAGAATGACTGACAGACAAACTGACTTATGCCGTGGATACAATGTTCTGAGAATATGCTTTCTATTTCCTTCCCGGCAGCCATTCCACTACTCTGACCTCAGGTGATGGGAGGAGTAGGGCATGAGGAGAAGAGAATGTAAGAGGAGCCCCACCCACCCTGCTGCCTTTGGGGAAGTACGAGAAGGAGAAAGAAGATGCTTGTTGGCATCATGGATTCTCATCCTCCACACTGGGCTGAAATTCCACAAAGGTGAAGGACGACAGAGCTCTGCACTTTAGGGGGAAAGCAAAAGCCGCTCAGAGCAGGCACTACACTTCCCGCCAGGAACTCTTGGAGGGCAGGGGGACATCCACACCCAGAGACTCTGTCGTGACCTGAAATTGCGACAGCACAGTAACACTGGCACACCTGAGCTGCAGGAGGGCACTCCAAGCTGTCCTTGACTCTCAGGAAGATGTTGCAAGAAGCAGTCGTGACAGCAGACAGGCGACAGTAGACGTGTGTCGTGATTTATAATCTGGACCATGTTTCCACCAAGAGAACTGCCTACAAGTTCACCAGCCACAGACTTCGTCAATAAACACCAGCCCACAACTGGCCCAACCAAACCCAAAGCAGAGAACGTGAAGAAGCCAGGGCTTGAATCCAAGTCTATTTCCCCCTCCAGGAAGGAGGCAAGGAGGAACAAGACTAGCTAATTAATAAAAAAGACATTACATTTTCTAGCACATCTCAGAGGTAGTGTTTTCAACTCCATTACATTTGCATATGCATTTTTTAAAGTTCTGGAAGGACAGCCAAGAAAATGGTAACCATTTTGACCTTTAAGAAATGGGACTGGGGGGGGCGCTTCCCTGGTGGCGCAGTGGTTGAGAGTCCGCCTGCCAATGCAGGGGACACGGGTTCGTGCTGGGCTCATGAGCCATGGCCGCTGAGCCTGCACGTCCGGAGCCTGTGCTCCGCAACGGGAGAGGCTGCAACAGTAAGAGGCCCGCGGACGGCAAGGAAAAAAAAAAAAAAAAAAAGAAATGGGACTGGGAATTCGGGGGAGAGTGGGAGGAAGCCTTACTTCGTAGCTTTATACTTTTCAGTCAGGTTTGAATTCTTTCACTACAGCCTGCTATTAATTTTTAAATGTTTGAAATTAGTTTTAAAACTATTTCTCAGTGGAGTGGGTTCCACAAGCTTTCTCCACAAAGTATCAGGATGTTGATGAGTGATTCATACAGTGCATACTTGATAATGATACAGGACCCCTCAGAAACACTGAATCGGTGGGAGTTAAGGGAACTGGGGTGGAATTTGGGCCATTGCCTTGGGCCCATGTAATAATAAATAGCAGCCAATGTTACTGAATCCTTACTAACGTGTTAAGCACCACGTCAAGCATTTCACTTGTATTGATTCATCTACTCTTCAACAACCCTACGAATTAGATTCAGGGACTCTGGGTAAAAATCTGGGACTCTTTGTTCTTGGGGCCCCTGTTTACATCCACTTTCCGCTTCAGCTTTCTGAGAGCTATGCTCTGTTGATCAGTGATCCCCTGGCCTCTTTAGGAATGAGCTTTGCCTTTCTGATGCTGGCAGTGATCAAACTGGAGGACCAGCCATCCCGCCAGAGTGATGCAGAAAGAACTTATCCAGAGACAGGGACTGATTCTGCGCCTTGGTCTAGATGCCCTCCTCATGCCTTCAGAATATTGGTGACAGTTCCTTTTCCTAAGGTCCAGAGTATGCTAAAGCTTGAAGAGGCTTCAGATATCATCTCATCCAAGCTCTACACCACACATGCCCTGGGACGGCTGGCATCACCAGTACTAAAACCGTCATCAGGCGCCACGGTGCCCATGGGGCCAGGACAGCAGAGCATTTCACAAGAATACTGGGACAGCTGGAGCTGCCCCTATGCCTTCTCTTACAGCACAAGTACTCAATGACCAAAGCACACAGGCCTAGGACTCAGATGGGCTTCAAGACCAGGCTCAGCTGCCTTTCTAGCTGAGAGAGCCTCTGAGCCACAGTTTCCTTATTGTTGAACTTGAGATAACAGCAAGAAGTGAGGCTGCTGTGAGAAAGTTTGTAAGCCCACAACACACTGTAATGCACATAGTAGCGTGCAGGCAAGAGGAACTACAATTACTATAGCTATTAAAAGTATGTATGACCAGCTTATCTCAGAGTCTTGAACGCCAAGCTGTTCCTCTAAATCAGATATGGCGGAGGGAAGGGAGGTAGAGGTGGAGGAAAGAGCATGAGAAGACCACACCATTCCCCACTTGATTCCAGGTCTGTTAAGGATGTAAGCTGTGTGAAGCTCTCTTCCAGTCCTGAGGGAAAGATGGAACTTTGGCATTTTTACTTTCCCTCCAAAAAAAAGAAAAAGAAACACAAAAACAGGAAGTCAGCTGAATTTCTTCCTCCTCCTTTGATTTACGCCCCCTTTTAGCTCACAATCATTGTTTCTCAATTAATAATTTAACTGTCTCTCTCGAGAAAAAGGAGGGATAACTTATCTGTTTTTAAAAAGAAAATAAGTCCAAAGGGTAAAGAATCTGCCCTCATGGAAATAATTCTCTTTAGAAAAGCTATAAATAAGATTTCTGACTCAAAATTGAGATAAGATTATCTGAGGGAGATTCGAGGAAGAAGAAAAAAAGAACTGCCAAAGAAAAAAATGTATGCCCACGTTAGCAAACTCCCTAAAAGGATTAGTCCTTTTCAGTTAAGAGAATTTTTTCTTTCTTTAGAAGGCCACTTCTCAATTCAAAAAAAAAAAAAAAAAAATGTAAAAGTATATCTGTAAACTCTTTCAGACATGTGAACTTCGTTTCACTTAACCTGGCTGGCCCCTGGGGTTCCACTTTCTTCCGAGGTCCTTCTAGCTGCCTGCCAAACCTCTCCAGGGGGACCCACACCCACTGCCCCTGCTCGTCTAAGCCTTACCCGCTCTGCAGGTTGGCCTCTGCTTGCCCTCAGCCCTCACCACTGAGAACCTTCCCTAGTGAGTCACTAATCACCAATCCAATTCCCTTGGACCCTGCAGGATCTGACACAGCTGTCCATTGTCCCATCCCTCAACCGACACCAGCCTCCTTTGCCTGCTGGTCTAACCTCTATGGTTTTTTGTTAACTTCTTAAGCCCTCCCATTGCCATAACAGAGGGTCTTCCTAAAGTCCACCTCCTAACTCTTATCTCACCCCTTTTCTCCATGATCTCACCCATCCTCAGGTCTTTATTTAATACTGCTTTGGCAAAGATTGCTAGCCATCCTGAACACCTCTTCCAAAATAATAGAATTGTAGCTAGGAATCTGGATTCCCAGAAGAGGGCTGCATCTCCCAGCCTCCTTTGCAGCTAGGTGTGGCTCTATGACAAAGTTTGGCCAATGAAATGTGAGAAGTGGGTATGCCCACTTTTACCCCCATTTCTCCATCCTTCTGGATGGAATGCAGGCATGCAGAGAAGCCATCTTGGACCATAAGAATGAAGACAACAAATTAGTAAAGATGGAGCAACAAGATAAGAGACTGGAAAGCCCCGAATGACCTCTGCTCTGACTTCTCTCTTACACAAGCCACTGTTCCTTGGGGTCTTTGTTATAGCAACCCAATTCATATCCTGACTAGTACTTTGTCACAGCGATGATTATACTAAATGCATTTGCTTAGCTCAGGTCTCACTCTTGAAACCCACTGTAACTCCCCAAATTTAGAGACTATCTCTACTTGGCTACTACCACAGATTCAACCTCAACTGTGACTTCTTATCCAGTCCACTTTCTTCCCAGTTACCGCTCTTGTGTGTGTGTGTGTGTGTGTGTGTGTGTGTGTGTGTGTGTGTGTGTTGGGGGTGCTGAAAACCTTCACGTTATCTTTGAATGCACCCTGTCCTTCCGGTCCCAAGTTCCATTTAAGTTGGTCTTCGAAGCCTCTCAAAACTATCCCCTGCTCTACAGTCCCCACCCTCACCCTAATGGAGGCCCTTGTGGCAAATCTCTGCTGCCACAGTAACTGCTTCCTGCCTCCAGTGTCCCCCATCTACTGCAAACCAGTAGGAGTTACCATTTGTTGAACACATAATACTGGGCGCCAGGCTCTGGGGTGGGCACTGTATACACATTATCTCTAATCACAACAACTGCTAAGGTAGATATTGTTATTGCTATTTTAATGATAAGGAAACTGAGGTTCTAGGAGATTAAATAAAAACTGCTCAGGGTCACACAGCTAGTAAGTGGTAGAAATAGGATTTGAACTCAGGGATATCCAAGTTCCATTCTGCCACTTGGCCCATTAGAGCATTCAATAAATAACTGTCGAATGGATGGATGAATGAATGCTTCTCCACACTCACTCTTGTCAAACTTCCTAAGTCACAGCTTTCATCATGTAATTTTCATTCTCCTAAGACAGAGCCAAGGGTTAGGCTCCCTACTTTTCATTGTCCCCCACCCCTTAATGGCCCCACATAGAATGTCATCCAAGTAAGAACAGTGTGGTTGCTACACGATGTCACTTTAGGGCAAGACCGCAAATCGTCACCACCACCCCTACCCCAAAGCCACCCTCAAGTAAACATGCAATCTAGGTAAAACCTTTTACTTGCTAGCTCTAAGACACATCCTCAGCCCCTCTTCATCACTCCTATCTCTGACCAGGGAGCCATCCCCAAAATATTCCTAGACAGAAACTTTGGAGTCATCACTGTACTACTTGTGGCATCCAGGAATCCACATTATGAATATCAAATTCCTTGGCCTGGCTGCAAGGCTCTCCATGATTCAGGCAAATCTTGCCTGTCCTACCTCATCCCCAGCACTCTCCCAGTGTAGAACTCCAGCTCAGTCAGTGCTCACCTGTCACCTGACCCACAAAAAGGTCTCCTTTTAAAGCTCCTTGCCTGGGCTCCTGCTGGGGCTCCTGCTAGGTCTTCTCTTTATGCTATGCTCTGCCTATCCTATTGGATCCTTACAGGCCCACTTTGAAATCAGCTCTGAGACCTCTGATACCCAATGTTCTCTCCTTCCCTAGACTCCTAAAGCACTGATCATCCACAGGCTGCCCACTGCTCTCAGAATGGAACCCAGAATCCTTACCAAGGGCCTCCATTACCTAGCCCTGCTCTCTATCTCTAGGACCTTTCCCAAAAAGACCCAGCATGTTCCTGCTTTGGGGTCTTTGTTTTTGCTGTTCCACTACCTAGAATATTCTTCCCCCATATGGCCCACTCTCGTACTTCCTCTAGATCTCAGTTCAAATGGGAACTGTGAGAGAGGCCTTCCTTCCTTACCCCTGATAAAACAACAAACCCTCCAACCTCCCCTCACCCCCACACACACACTCTGTTTCCCCCTTGGCTGGCTATTTTTCACCACTGGCACATTTTATATATATTTCTTTATTTTCTGTTCCTTTCCCACTAGAATAGAAACTCCATTAAGACAGGGACTCAATTTCTTTTTCTTTTTCTTTTTCTTGGTTGTCAGTGTCCGTTACCCAATGAATTAATGTTGAATGAATGAATCTAGTACCACACTCCACTTTCAGTCTAGCTCTCCACACCAATTTTCTTTTTCCTTTAGGTCCTTCCGAGTTCCTCCCTACTTCAGCACCTTTGTACTCCATGTTGCCAGGGACAGATCTAGGTTTTGTGGAGCTTGAAGCTTATATAACAGGGGTGGGTAGGTATGTGGGTTGCGTCTTTAGAAAAACTTTCACATGCAAAATAGCTAAGGCTCCCTCCAATGCAGAAATTTCATCAAAGCTATGAATTTAGTTGGGGGAGATCACCACTCATCATGGAAAGGATGATGAGAATACAGCCAAGAGCCCGTATCAAACAAGCAAACAATAAACGTCATTAAATTTACCAGAAAGTCCTAGTATCTCCAAAGACAGTATGTGAAATAAAGCCCTAGGACAGAGCCCAGAGCATCACCTTCAGTCACTTCCGGAGAGATCCTGAATCACATTCCGTTCGCCTGGATCACTACAATCTTCAGATGGCACTTGCCTTGCCAGCCAGGCCTCCCTTCAAAGTTATCCTCTCCTCAGAGAAGTGTTCTCTTCAGTTCCCTCCATCACCCTGTTATATTTTCATGTCCCTTCACATTCACTGATATGATCTTTTTTATTTTTAAATGATCGTTTAATATTTCTTCTACCTATTTCTTGTCTGTCTTTCCCACAAGAATGTCAGCACTTGAGAGACTTGGTCTTGTTCAACAGCGCATGGGGCCTGGAACGATGTTTGCCACATAGCTGCGCTCTGAAAAGATCTGCTGCATGATAAAATGAGCCCAACAGCCATCTCCTACATTCTCTGAAAACCCAAATGATAAATGGGATCATGGCAAGGAAACTGGGTGGTTAACTGTCCTCTTTTCCATGACTTGTGACCTCTGAGAAGATGGGCCATGACCATTTTATGGCTAATGACAGACAGAAAATCACTTCGTGCCTCTCACTGGGTCCCTTCTATTTCTAACCTAAAAAAGCTTGGCAGAATAACCCAGAGAGAACTTCTTGCTCAGAAAGGATGCAAAGTTTGGGGCTTTATTTTACATACTGTCTTTGGAGATGCTAGGACTTCCTAGTAAATTTAATGATGTTTCTTGCTTGTTTGTTTGTTCAGTGAAGGCTCTTGGCTATATTTTCATCATCCTTCCCCATGATGAGTGGTCTTCTCCAACTCAGTTTAAGGCTTTGATGAAATTTCAGTGCCACTTTCTGCTTCCTTCAGTCTGGTTTCAAAATAGTTTAACCCCTGTGGGGCATCCCTTATTATTTCCTTTGAAAGTGTAGGATAGCCTACTGGTTCCCTTATCTGGCTATCTTCAAATTCACCTGTAATGCTTGTGACTATTATACATTCGAGGTCCTTGACCTAGATCTATTTAATCAGAATCTCCAGAAGATGGCAAGGCATTCTGTGTGTTTAACAAGTACCTCAGATGATTCTTATGGGCAGCCAAGTTTGGAAACCATTAGGCAGATTCCCAGAGATTCGGCTAATGAAGGCATCTTCAAGATATCTACAGGTCAAAGGTCAAAACGACTGGACCAACTCAGGAAAAATATGTACCTTTACAAATGTTGTCTAATGAAAAACAAAAACACCCACCACCACTGCAAACACACACACACACACACACACACACACACACACACAACACAACCAATTTTCCGTGATCTGTACAAGTTAGGACACTGGCTGGACTGGGGTACTGAAGAAGGAGAAAATTACTAAGATCCTTAAATTCCCAGGTTGTCCCCTTTAAGAAACTTAAGCACTTCTAGAAGTGATGTGAAATCTTTCCATTTTTAAGAGAAATAAACAGATCACTGAAGGAGTGAACCACTAAGCCCTCAGCACCTAGAAAAATTATAGCAGATCCTGGAAATGTTGTCTAGCCCATGGTGGAGTGTGGCAAGAAGAGAATAGCGCCATAATCAGAACACCTGCTGCGTGAACATAGCAAGCTGCTTCACCACTCTGAGCCTCAGTTTCTTCATTTATAAAATGGGTATAAAACCAGGCTACCTCACAGAAGGAAACAAGTTTGGATTTGTACACTAGACCAGGGGTCCCCAACCCCCGGGCCACAGACTGCTATCGGTCCGTGACCTGTTAGGAACTGGGCTACACAGCAGGAGGTGAGTGGCAGTGAGTGAGCGAAGCTTCATCTGTATTTACAGCCGCTCCCCATTGCTCACATTACCGCCTGAGCTCCACCTCCTGTCAGCATTATGGTGAGTTGTATAATTATCTCATTTTATATTATATAATCATTATATATTACAATGTAATAGTAGAAATAAAGTGCACAATAAATGTAATGTGCTTGAATCATCCCGAAACCATCACCCCCACCCTCCAGTCTGTGCAAAAATGGTCTTCCACGCAACTGATCCCTGGTGCCAAAAAGGTTGGAGACCGCTGCACTAGATGCTATTCAAACATGTCTATTCCCCTCCCCAATGATCCAAAGCCAGGCTCAAACCTTACCTCCTCACTGGAATCTTCCTCTATTACCTCAGCTCAGCCAAAAGCCTTCTTTTCTCTGTGGGGATATTGTGGGCAAAAGAAAGCACTTCCTCAGCAGGCAGGTAAAGAGCAACAGGTGATCCGTGAAAATCACTTCGTGGAACTGAATTTGGATCTGATTTCATTTATTTCGGCTTTCCCTTCTCCTATGCTCCATGCTCCTGACTCATCATAAGCCCTTTCTCTACTAAAGCCCTCACTCCTGCCTTCATTATGTGGAAAGGTTCATGCTTGTGAAGATGAAATCGCACCACATTCCCTGCAGTTCTGCACAGAACACCGGGTTCTGCATCGTTAGTGAAGGATGATTCATTCACACACCATGCAATACCACTGAACATACCATGTGTTATAATGTGATAGCAATAACCTATTCATTGTGTGTGTTCACCTGTGGTTCCAGACTTCATGGCCGCCTTCCATACTGAATGCCAATGAGGCAATAGGTCTGGTACTGAGAATATGGCGGTGAACAAACCAGACAAAAATGTCTGCCTTCAAGAATCTTGCATCCGAGTTGCCGAGAGGGGCAAGATGGCGGAAGAGTAAGATGCAGAGATCACCTTCCTCCCCACAGATACATCAGAAATACATCTACACGTGGAACAACTCCTACAGAACACCTACTGAACGCTGGCAGAAGACCTCAGACCTCCCAAAAGGCAAGAAACTCCCCACGTACCTGGGTAGGGCAAAAGAAAAAAAATAAAAAACAGAGACAAAAGAATAGGGATGGCACCTGCACCAGCGGGAGGGAGCTGTGAAGGAGGAAAGGTCTCCACACACTAGGAGCCCCTTCGCGGGCAGAGATTGCGGGAGGCGGAGCGGGGAGCTTCGGAGCCGCGGAGGACAGCACAGCAACGGGGGCGCGGAGGGCAAAGCGGAGAGATTCCCGCACAGAGGATCGGCGCCGACCGGCGCTCACCAGCCCGAGAGGCTCGTGTGTTCACCCGGCGGGGGCGGGCGGGGCTGCGAGCCGAGGCTCGGGTTTCGGTCGGAGCGCAGGGAGAGGACTGGGGTTGGTGGCTTGAACATAGCCTGAAGGGGGCCAGTGCGTCACGGCTAGCCGGGAGGGAGTCTGGACCTGCCAAAGAGGCAAGAGACTTTTTCTTCCCTCTTTGTTTCCTGGTGCGCGAGGAGAGGGGATTAAGAGCGCTGCTTAAAGGAGCTCCAGAGACGGGCGCGAGCCGCGGCTAAAAGCGCGGACCCCAGAGACGGGCATGAGACGCTAAGGCTGCTGCTGCCACCACCAAGAAGCCTGTGTGCGAGGACAGGTCACTATCCACACCTCCCTTCCAGGGAGCCTGTGCAGCCCGCCACCGCCAGGGTCCCGTGATCCAGGGACAACTTCCCCGGGAGAATGCACGGCGCGCCTCAGGCTGCTGCAACGTCATGCCGGCCTCTGCCGCCGCAGGCTTGCCCCGCATCAGTACCCCTCCCTCCCCGACCACGTCTGAGAGAGCCAGAACCGCCGAATCAGCGGCTCCTTTAACCCCGGCCTGTCTGAGCGAAGAACAGACACCCGCCGGCAACCTACACGCAGAGGCGGGGCCAAATCCAAAGCTGAACTCCCCGGGAGCTGTGCGCACAAAGAAGAGAAAGGGAAATCTCTCCCAGCAGCCTCAGGAGCAGAGGATTAAATCTCCAAAATCAACTTGATGTACCCTGCATCTGTGGAATACCTGAATAGACAACGAATCATCCCAAATTGAGGAGGTGGACTTTGAGAGCAAGACTTATTTATTTTTCCTCTTTTCCTCTTTTTGTGAGTATGTATGTGTATGCTTCTGTGTGAGATTTTGTCTGTATAGCTTTGCTTTCACCATTTGTCCTAGGGTTCTATCCGTCCGTTTTTGTTTTTGTTTTTTTTACTATTAAAAAAATTTTTTTTCTTAATAATTATTTTTTTATTTTAATAACTTTATTTTATTTTCCCTTACTTTATTTTCTTTTCTTTTATCCTCTTTCTTTCTACTTTTTCTCCCTTTTATTCTGAGCCGTGTGGATGAAGGGCTCTTGGAGCTGCAGCCAGGAGTCAGTACTGTGCCTCTGAGGTGGAAGAGCCAACTTCAGGACACTGGTCCACAAGAGACCTGCCAACTCCACGTAATACCAAATGGCGAAAATCTCCCAGAGATCTCCATCTCAACACCAACACCCAGTTTCACTCAACGACCAGCAAGCTACAGTGCTGGACACCCTATGCCAAACAACTAGCAAGACAGGAACACAACCCCACCCAGTAGCAGAGAGGCTGCCTAAAATCATAATAAGTCCACAGACAACCCTAAACACACCATCAGACGTGGAACTGCCCACCAGAAAGACAAGATCCAGCCTCATCCACCAGAACACAGGCACTAGTCCCCTCCACCAGGAAGCCTACACAACTCACTGAACCAACTTTAGCCACTGGGGACAGACACCAAAAACAACAAGAACTATGAACCTGCAGCCTGCAAAAAGGAGACCCCATACACAGTAAGATAAGCAAAATGAGAAGACAGAAACATACAGCAGATGAAGGAGCAAGATAAAAACCCACCAGACCTAACAAATGAAGAGGAAATAGGCAGTCTACCTGAAAAAGAATTCAGAATAATGAGAGTAAAGATGATCCAAAATCTTGGAAATAGAATAGAGAAAATGCAAGACGCATTTAAGAAGGACCTGGAAGAACTAAAGATGAAACAGGCAACAATGAACAACACAATAAATGAAATTTAAAATACTCTAGAAGGGATCAATAGCAGAATAACTGAGGCACAAGAACGGATAAGTGACCTGGAAGATAAAATAGTGGAAATAACTACTGCAGAGCAGAATAAAGAAAAAAGAATGAAAAGAACTGAGGACAGTCTCAGAGACCTCTGGGACAACATTAAACGCACCAACATTCGAATTATAGGGGTTCCAGAAGAAGAAGAGAAAAAGAAAGGGACTGAGAAAATATTTGAAGAGATTATAGTTGAAAACTTCCCTAATATGGGAAAGGAAATAGTTAATCAAGTCCAGGAAGCACAGAGAGTCCCATACAGGATAAATTCAAGGAGAAATACGCCAAGACACATATTAATCAAACTGTCAAAAACTAAATACAAAGAAAGCATATTAAAAGCAGCAAGGGAAAAACAACAAATAACACACAAGGGAATCCCCATAAGGTTAACAGCTGATCTCTCAGCAGAAACTCTACAAGCCAGAAGGGAGTGGCAGGACATACTGAAAGTGATGAAGGAGAAAAACCTGCAACCAAGATTACTCTACCCAGCAAGGATCTCATTCAGATTTGATGGAGAAATTAAAACCTTTACAGACAAGCAAAAGCTGAGAGAGTTCAGCACCACCAAACCAGCTTTACAACAAATGCTAAAGGAACTTCTCTAGACAAAAACACAAGAGAAGGAAAAGTCCTATAATAACGAACCCAAAACAATTTAGAAAATGGGAATAGGAACATACATATCGATAATTACCTTAAATGTAAATGGACTAAATGCTCCCACCAAAAGACACAGATTGGCTGAATGGATACAAAAACAAGACCCATATATATGCTGTCTACAAGAGACCCACTTCAGACCTAGAGACACATACAGACTGAAAGTAAGGGGATGGAAAAAGATATTCCATGCAAATGGAAACCAAAAGAAAGCTGGAGTAGCAATTCTCATATCAGACAAAATAGACTTTAAAATAAGGACTATCAGAAGAGACAAAGAAGGACACTACATAATGATCAAGGGATCGATCCAAGAAGAAGGTATAACAATTGTAAATATTTATGCACCCAACATAGGATCACCTCAATACATAAGGCAAAAACTAGCAGCCATAAAAGGGGAAATCGACAGTAACACATTCATAGTAGGGGACTTTAACACCCCACTTTCACCAATGGACAGATCATCCAAAATGAAAATAAATAAGGAAACACAAGCTTTAAATGATACATTAAACAAGATGGACTTAATTGATATTTATAGGACACTCCATCCAAAAACAACAGAATACACATTTTTCTCAAGTGCTCATGGAACATTCTCCAGGATAGATCATATCTTGGGTCACAAATCAAGCCTTGGTAAATTTAAGAAAATTGAAATTGTATCAAGTATCTTATCCGACCACAACGCTATGAGACTAGATATCAATTACAGGAAAAGATCTGTAAAAAATACAAACACATGGAGGCTAAACAATACACTACTTAATAACGAAGTGATCACTGAAGAAATCAAAGAGGAAATCAAAAAATACCTAGAAACAAAGGACAATGGAGACATGACGACCTAAAACCTATGGGAGGCAGCAAAAGTAGTTCTAAGAGGGAAGTTTATAGCAATTCAATCCTACCTTAACAAACAGGAAACATCTTGAATAAACAATCTAATCTTGCACCTAAAGCAATTAGAGAAAGAAAAACAAAAAACCCCCAAAGTTAGCAGAAGGAAAGAAATCAAAAAGATCAGATCAGAAATAAATGAAAAAGAAATGAAGGAAACGATAGCAAAGAACAATAAAACTAAAAGCTGGTTCTTTGAGAAGATAAACAAAATTGACAAACCATTAGCCAAACTCATCAAGAAAAAAAGGGAGAAGACCAAATCAATAGAATTAGAAATGAAAAAGGAGAAGTAACAACTGACACTGCAGAAATACAAAAGATCATGAGAGATTACTTCAAGCAACTATATGCTTATTGGACAACCAGGAAGAAATGCACAAATTCTTAGGAAAGCACAACCTTCTGAGACTGAACCAGGAAGAAATAGAAAATATAAGCAGACCAATCACAAGCACTGAAATTGAAACTGGGATTAAAAATCTTCCAACAAACAAAAGCCCAGGACCAGATGGCTCCACAGGCGAATTCTATCAAACATTTAGAGAAGAGCTAATAGCTGTCCTTCTCAAACTCTTCCAAAATATACCAGAGGGGGGAACACTCCCAAACTCATTCTACAAGGCCACCAGCACCCTGATACCAAAAACCGACAAGGATGTCACAAGGAAAGAAACCTACAGGCCAATATCATTGATGAACATAGATGCAAAAATCCTCAACAAAATACTAGCAAAAGAATCCAACAGCACATTAAAAGGATCATACACCATGATCAAGTGGGGTTTATTTCAGGAATGCAAGGATTCTTCAATATAAGCAAATCAATCAATGTGATACACCATATTAACAAACTGAAGGAGAAAAACCATATGGTCGTCTCAATAGATGCAGAGAAAGCTTTTGACAAAATTCAACACCCATTTATGATAAAAACCCTCCAGAAAGTAGGCATAGAGGGAACTTTCCTCAACATGATAAAGGCCATATATGACAAACCCACAGCCAACATCATCCTCAATGGTGAAAAACTGAAAGCATTTCTACTAAGATCAGGAAGAAGATAAGGTTGCCCACTCTCACCACTCTTATTCAACATAGTTTTGGAAGTCCTAGCCACAGCAATCAGAGAAGAAAAAGAAATAAAAGGAATCCAAATCGGAAAAGAAGAAGTAAATCTGTCACTGTTTGCAGATGACATGATACTATACGTAGAGAATCCTAAGGATGCTACCAGAAAACTACTAGAGCTAATCAATGAATCTGGTAAAGTAGCAGGATACAAAATTAATGCACAGAAATCTCTGGCATTCCTATACAGTAATGATGAAAAATCTGAAAGTGAAATCAAGAAAACACTCCCATTTACCATTGCAACAAAAAGAATAAAATATCTAGGAATAAACCTACCTAAGGAGACAAAAGACCTGTGTGCAGAAAATTATGACACTGATGAAGGAAACTAAAGATGATACAAATAGATGGTGAGATATACCATGTTCTTGGATTGGAAGAATCAACATTGTGAAAATGACTCTACTACCAAAAGCAATCTACAGATTCAGTGCAATCCCCATCAAACTACCACTGGCATTTTTTTCACAGAACTAGAACAAAAAATTTCACAATTTGTATGGAAACACAAAAGACCCCGAATAGCCAAAGCAATCTTGAGGAACAGGATAGAAAGTCCAGAGATAAACCCATGCACATATGGTCACCTTATCTTTGATAAAGGAGGCAGGAATGTACAGTGGAGAAAGGACAGCCTCTTCAATAAGTGGTGCTGGGAAAACTGGACAGGTACATGTACAAGTATGTGGTTAGGTCACTCCCTAACACCATACACAAAAATAAGCTCAAAATGGATTAAAGACCTAAATGTAAGGCCAGAAACTATCAAACCCTTAGAAGAAAATAGAGGCAGAACACTCTATGACATAAATCACAGCAAGATCCTTTTTGACCCACCTCCTAGAGAAATGGAAATAAAAACAAAAATAAACAAATGGGACCTAATGAAACTTCAAAGCTTTTGCACAGCAAAGGAAACCATAAACAAGACCAAAAGACAACTCTCAGAATGGGAGAAAATATTTGCAAATGAAGCAACTGACAAAGGATTAATCTCCAAAATTTACAAGCAGCTCATGCAGCTCAATAACAAATAAACAAACGACCCGATCCAAAAATGGGCAGAAGATCTAAATAGACATTTCTCCAAAGAAGATATACAGACTGCCAACAAACACATGAAAGAATGCTCAACATCATTAATCATTAGAGAAATGCAAATCAAACTACAATGAGATATCATCTCACACCAGTCAGAATGGCCATCATCAAAAAATCTACAAACAATAAATGCTGGAAAGGGTGTGCTGCTGGTGGGAATGTGAATTGGTACAGCCACTATGGAGAACTGTATGGAGGTTCCTTAAAAGACTAAAAATAGAACTACCATATGATCCAGCAATCCCACTACTGGGCATATACCCTGAGAAAACCATAATTCAAAAAGAGTCATGTACCAAAATGTTCATTGCAGCTCTATTTACAATAGCCCGGAGATGGAAACAACCTAAGTGTCCATCATCAGATGAATGGATAAAGAAGATGTGGCACATATATACAATGGAATATTACTCAGCCATAAAATGAAACGAAATTGAGCTATTTGTAATGAGGTGGATGGACCTAGAGTCTGTCATACAGAGTGAAGTAAGTCAGAAAGAGAAAGACAAATACCATATGCTAACACATATATATGGAATTTAAGAAAAAAAAATGTCATGAAGAACCTAGAGGTAAGACAGGAGAATGGACTTGAGGATATGGGGAGGGGGGAGGATATGGGGAGGGGGATGGGTAAGCCCTGACAAAGTTAGAGAGTGGCATGGACATATATACACTACCAAATGTAAAATAGCTAGCTAGTGGGAAGCAGCCACATAGCACGGGGAGATCAGCTCAGTGCTTTATGACCACCTAGAGGGGTGGGATAGGGCGAGTGGGAGGGAGGGAGACGCAAGAGGGAAGAGATATGGGAACATATGTATATGTATAATTGATTCACTTTTTTAAAAAGCAGAAACTAACACACCATTGTAAAGCAATTATACTCCAATAAAGATGTAAAAAAAAGAAGCTTACATTCTCTGGAAATATCAGATTTCCCATGATATTATCAATATCATCTACTTATCCGGAAAAGAAATTCTCTCAGTTGGACTTAGTGGTTAAATGCAGTGATCTCCAAATTTGTCTGAGCTACGAGTAAAAATATTTGACCATGATTCTCCATTAACATGCATATTAATTTATTCAGAACTTATATACATGTAGTTCTGCACTATAATGCTATATTTTATAAAACATATACATAAAACAGAAATGAGTAAAGGATGAGATAAAAAGTAAGTATAAATATAAGTTCTAATATTTCTTTTTTGTTGTTTTTTCCTTTTGTTATCCCAGTGGACCGTCTTGCACAGGTCTAGGGCATGATTTTCAAATTCCAGGTCAGCCATTAAGTACCTGTGTGATCTTGGACAATTTCTGCGCTTCAGTTTTCTCTGTAAAATTGAGAGTAACAGCAACACCTATCTTGCAGTGTTATTGAAAGGGTTCAAATGAGATCATTTAGTTAAGAGGACTTATTCCTGGCATATTATAAACACTCATAATAATAGCAAGTATTATCAATATATTATTATTATTATTTCTAAGTGGTCTCTGTTCACAAGCACAATTTTATTTTATTTTTGATAGTTATTAAATATAAGAAAGTATTTTATTGGAAATGCAACTCAGTGAGATTAATGGAGCTTCATACAATTTTTATATATTCATGGATGAATATTTTTATTGTTATTTTAATTTTTTTTCCTCTTTTGCTTGCCAATCCTTCTATTGGATATTCATCTATCTGATTCTTAGGAGCTCTTTGTATATATTTTAAAAAAATTTTATTGGTATATAGTTGCTTTACAATGTTGTGTTAGTTTATACTGTACAGCAAAGTGAATCAGCTATATGTATATATATATA
>NW_006791298.1:3511184-3532451 GCF_000442215.2 Lipotes vexillifer | reverse complement strand
TATATTCCCTCTTTTTTGCATTTCCTTCCCATTTAGGTCAACACAGAGCACTCCTGTGCTATACAGTAGGTTCTCATTAGTTATCTATTTTATACACAGTATCAATAGTGTATATATGTCAATCACAACTTCCCAATTCATCCCACCCCCCTCCTTCCCCCTTGGTATCCATACATTTGTTCTCTGCATCTGTGTCTCTATTTCTGCTTTGTAAATAAGATCGTCTATACCAATTTTTTCAGATGTGTTAATATATGATATTTGTTTTTCTCTTTCTGACTTATTTCACTCTGTATGACAGTCTGTAAGTCCATCCATGTCTTTACAAATGACCCAATTTCGTTCCTTTTTACTGCTGAGTAATATTCCATTGTATATATGTGCCACATCTTCTTTATCCATTCCTCTGTTGATGGACATTTAAGTTGTTTCCATGTCCTGGCTATTGTAAATAGTCCTGCAATGAACATTGAGGTGCATGTGTCTTTGAATTTTGGTTTTCTCAGGGTATATGCCCAGGAGTGGGATTGCTGGGTCATAGGTAGTTCTATTTTTAGTGTTTTAAGGATCCTCCAAACTGTTCTCCATAGTGGCTGTATCAATTTACATTCCCACCAACAGTACAAGAGGGTTCCCTTTTCTCCACACCCTCTCCAGCATTTATTGTTTGTAGATTTTGTGATGATGGCCACTTTGACCGGTGTGAGGTGATACCTCATTGTAGTTTTGATTTGCATTTCTCTAATGACTAGTGATGTTGAGCATCTTTTCATGTGTTTGTTAGCCATCTGTCTTCTTTGGAGAGATGTCTATTTAGGTCTTCTGCCCATTTTTTGATTGGGTTGTTTGTTTTTTTGATATTGAGCTGCATGAGCTGTTTGTATATTTTAGAGATTACTAAGGAAACACAAGCCCAATTTTAGAAGACAGACAGTGTGTCTCCTAATACAAGACTCTAAACGGTGGAGGTCATGCTTCTCAGCCATTGGCATCAGGTATCAGGAAGGCTAAGGGTTCAAGACCCAACTGGGAATCATATTCTCCATTGTAACAGATGCAGGTAAATCATTATGGTACATAGTATTTTTTCCCATTGTAAATCTTCTTGTCTTGACCTCAAGGAAGGATCTCTGGCTGATGCCAGTTCACACAGGTCTCAGTTGTCACCTCCGGCCTACTACCCCATCTCCTTCACAGGCCGCCTCGGTCCGTGGGGAGCCTGCAGTGGAGCTGGCTGGTATATGCATTACAGCTTATTAAAGGACATGGAAAAGCGCTCAGGCCCCAGTGCAGATGCATGAGTCGTTTTCAAACATCCCTGCATGGATGGGAACGCTTTAAAACTAGCCTATGTTTTCCTTGGCAGAGCTACCCCACATTGGATGCAGTTTCTCCCTGACATTTCACAAATTGTTTTATGTCTGTGTTCCCTATAAAGACTGTCCATGGAGGTCAGAACGGAAATTACAGTTCTAAGAATGCTCACATTAGCATACCGGGTAACGCACAGGGCCCAAGCTAAATATCTCCATCCTGGCCAGCCTGCCAGTGCAATGATTAACAGGTTGGCCTGCCACGCAGGGGACTATACTGGGAGCGCTCCCGGGATTGCTGCTCCCTGGGCCAATGCGGGTAACGTGTGTTTAGTCTATCAGAGTATTTACTCAGGACGCCTATCACCGTGGAACCGAGACAGCCGTCTGAGAGAAGGCTGCCTGCATCCCCTGCAGGGCACGGGTGAGGCGAGGTGGATCTCTTTTTTCACTGATTCCTTTCCCAGCCTAACTCAGCCTCCTCTGCCAGGAAAGATTTGGTATGTTGGTCAGTCATGGTGGCCCCAGGCAAGCCTGACCCCCAAAAGTAAGTCTTCAGAAGGGTGACAGCTCTGGTGAAGGCTAACTATCGACTCTGGGAACCAGGCATACTGCAGGGCTCACCACTTCAACCCTTGCCAAGCTCACGCCTGGCATTAGGGCACCCTTTCTACAAGTCTTTCTGTCTTGGGTCAGACATGCCTTGAGGAAGCAAGGACTGCCTGTCACAGATATGCGGAGCCCTGATGTGGAAGACAGGGGCCGTGACTTAGGCTCTAGACCTGGGTTCGAATCCCACGCTGACACTTAAGAGCCTAATAAGTCACCTCACCGTTCTGAGTCTGTTACCCCGTCTACACAGCAGAAACTGTAACACCTCTCGTCAGAGACTGCTTTAGACATTAAGTAAGAATAACAGAAGTCAATATGTTCAATTATTATCTGTTGAAATTTGAGTACATTTGATTTTGTGCCATTGTCAAAGTTAGAAGCAATACAACACAAATTGAGCAGAGCTCCCCCACCCCCTCCCCCCACAAAAGTTAAACAGGCACTGGGAAACATTTTGAGAAATAGTTATACCTGGAAATGTTCTCTTCCTGCCCAAATCTCCCTTCCAGGGATAAAGCAGAGAGAAGGAACCAGTAGACATCTGATTAGATTGTCTATTAGCGAGTATGTCCTGGGAGAGAACTCTTGAGCTATAAGTGCCTGCCCAACACCACACACCAGCAAAGAGATGCCATCACAAACCAGGGCTAAAGACATGTGATAGAGACTGACTCTGGGCTGTGACAGCCAAACCGCTAATGAGCGCAGAGACAGAAGCTGAGAATTCTCTGTAGCTGAAGCAAAGCTACTTAGAACAGTAGGATACACAGAGGAGGGGCAGGCATCATGAACAAAGAGGATCTGGGCAGAACAAGAGGGAGCTGGTTTTGTTCACCCCATGTGACCTAGCGGGCTCCCCTGTTCCCTAGAGAGACGGGAATTATCATCAGCACCACATTGTAGCTAGAGCTACCCATTAACTGTAATTTCTTGTATTTATGCTAAGGAACCTCTTGAGCAAACTACATATAACTCAATTGACAATGTGGGTTGAGTTCATTTCACAAATTCTGGGTGAGGTGTAAAGTGTAATTTTTAATGTAGAAGGTCTACCATTTCAGGGATTAAAATGTGGAAGAGAAAACAGGTCTCCAAGTCACCCAATTCAGGGCCAAATTTGTTTAGAAACAGGACAGTCCTGGCGGGTATGTTTGAAGCAGCAAGTAAAGGTGGAGGCGGGAGGGAGAGCAAGGAAGTGGATCTGAGCACCACTGAGACTCAAAGTGAACTAGAGGGAACAAGCATCAAAGAGTGGGTGAGCCTGCTTCCCAGAAATACTCCGCTCCTTATCGCTGTTTTTCAAACTACAAGTCAGCACTCATTAGCAAATCATTAAATCAATTCTGTGGCTTTCTGCCAGCATAAAAAGAAAAAAATGAAATAGAGTAGTGTACACTGCAATGGAATAGAAAAGAAGAAAACAATATTAGATTGACTCGTACATAGGAAGGGAAAGCACTGTTCCCTGAAAGCTGTGTTTACATGAGGCTGAGTATATTTATGTGTTACTTGACTGTGTTTACCGAGATGTGATTTTTTTTTTTTTTTTAGGTTACACTCCAAAAAGTTTGAAATACACTGTCTTACAATCCCTTAATAAGTCTCCAGGTGACAACCAATTGAAAACTGCTGCACCGTACTAATGTGGATGGTTTCAATATTTTCTCGTGCCTTGCATTCTCAGGCCTTCCAATATATTATCTCCTTGATTTCAATGGCTTTCAACCCTGATTCCACAATAGAATCTCTTGGGATATAAAAAATTACCAGTGCCCAGGGTCCACACCCATGGAGTCTGATCTAATTGGTCTGGGTGAGGTCTAGCCAAGTTTATTTCTCACAACCTCCCCAGGTAATTCTAACGTGCAACTGAGGTCGAGAGCCACTGGGTTAGGTCATTTCACCCTTACAACATCCCTGAGGGAAAAGCAGAGAAGAGACGATTATCCCTGCTTTACAGATGAAGAAATTAAGATTCAAGGCCATTAGGAGATTTAGCCAAGGCCGTATCCATATGTCAGTGTCAGAGCTAAGAAGCCAAGGCTCCTGAACCTGGGTCCAGAGTGCCCTCTTCCCTGTGTCCCACACTCACCACTTAACCCAACATCTTCTTTCAGTTTAAAACAAGTCTACCAAAGAGAGGAGAGGCAAAAACAATTCAAATCTCAGAATTTCTTTGCACAATCATTCTCAGAAATGCGTCAACAAATACAAGTCCCTCCTTACTGGAATAACGAAATAGACCACTTAAGTAAATCAAGCCATTTGATGGAGGCCTAGAGAGCTATTGATACTAGTTTGCCTGTCTCCAAGGAACAAAACACTGAAAGGCAAGGGCTTAAAATGAATGAAAATGTATCCAATGCACAATCAAATGAAAATGTTGTGGGCCCATGGCCAGGGATTATCTGCCAATTGGATTTCTTTCAGCGCCCTAAATTTAACCAGCTGGGATTCTTTTTTTCTCCCTCCTTTTTTTGTAAGTATCATCTTTTTCAACCTTCTGAAAGGAAGAGATTTCCTTTTAATGGGAAATCTGTATTTCATCATAAAAATGGAACACAACGTGCTTGGTTTAGCCCATCTCCTGGGAAGTAGGTTTTTTGGTTAGCGTATGCTTGGCATAAAAGAAAGGCTCACATTCCAGCAAGTTTATTTCAGGCATGATGGAACTTAAGGTATAAGCTCACCTCCATTCCTAACATATTAATAATACTTTACATTTGTAGATCAATTGGTTCCTTTAACAAATCAGTATAATCTCTAAATTTCCAACCTGTTCCAAAACATGATGAATAAATGGAGGTGAGGCTATGGTGTGTGTGTGTGTGTGTGTGTGTGTGTGTGTGTGTGTATTGGAGGGGAGAGAAAGAGAGAGAGGGAGATAGAGTAAACTCGGGTATTTACAGTGGTTATGGCTGAGTGGGGTTATGAGCATTTCTTTTCTTTTTTTGGTCTGTATTATCATAGCTTTTCTGTAACAAATGCTTTAGTACTTTGCTGTCTTAAAAGAAAAGTATTTTACCTGAGAAAGAATAATCATAAATCACAAGTAAAAAGGAGAAATGACTACCTGTAATCACATGATGAGGTCAAGGCTCTCTCTGCAAATGTGACCTACCAGCTCAGGTCAATTAACCACAGGGCTCCAGCCTGCGGAGCAGAGCTCTCGCCTGGCATCCGCACTGGCAGTGCTGGCAATCGCCCAAGTGAAGTTCTTTCCCTTCCTGCACTTGGAGATCACACTGGGGAAGCGAAGGGGAAACCTGTTCCTCTGTGTACATCTTAAAGACCAAAGCTGTGAAGCCCAGGGGCCAGCCCTGAGCTGCATCCATGCAGAGACCATCTGTTCTGACCTGGGAAGGACAATTTGGGATTGGGTACTGTGCTCCAACCTGGGTTTGGGCCTCCACTGGGCTTCTGCTCAAAGGCTGTGGCAGAGGAGCAACCATCTTCACAGTCAGACTAAGAATTTAAGGAAGGGAGAAATCCTGTGGCAGCATCATTACACATGAAAAGTCTGACTAAGATGATAATGGTTGGGCTCTGGGGTTGCGTTAAAAAGCAGCCGTGGAATCACTTCTCTGGCTGAGTCATGACTGAGAGGGGAAAGGAACCCAGGAAGGGATGTGTCACCTGTTTGTCTGTTCATTCGCTCATTCATTCAACAAACATTTTCTGAGTAGCCCATAGGCATGGCTGCTGCAGACAGTCATTACTTTGTGGACTGCACAAAGTGCTCAGGGGCAGGGAATTGTGGAGAGTGAAATACAGCTCCACTTGCCAAGCTGTGCCTCCAGCAGAGGACTGTGGCCGGGGGTCTTTTCTTCATGTGGAGACTGACCAAGCCTTATGCCTGCAGAGCTGCACCTGGCCAGAGGGCATGCCTTTTCTAAATTTCACACAAGTGTGATAGGAGCTAGCAATGGCTCTGCTCCCAGGGCCATGCACGGTGCTGGGCAATGATGATATAAAGAAGAAAATAGCATGAGTCTTTGTCCTCAAGAAAATCAATCTAAGTGAAGACAGAAAGCGAATAACTACAATAAGGTATCACAATTACTATAAACATGGTATGAAAAAATCATAATAGAAGCAAGGGAGAAAGACTGCCTGTTTAAAAGCAATATTAATGCTGTCCACAGTGAAAGGTTCAGAAAGAGAGATAATAAGAAAAAGGCAAAGGAGAAGGAGGAGGAAGAGAATCGTGACCATTTAGGGCACGGTCCCCGCGTGCTAAGACTGTTCTTAGCAAACACAGGACCTGAGGCGCAGAGAAGCTGAGTGTAGCTAGTAAAGGCAGAGTGAAGACTCGTAAGTCAGGTCCTTCCATTTCCAAACCCTTGTACTTTCCAAAACACTCTGCTCCCCACTAGTCATTCCACAGACATGTATTGGGTCTATGCCAGGAAGGATGCTGGGCACAGGAGAGGCTGATTCAGTAGAGGATCCTAGCTGAGAACATAAACGGAGGGTAGACTGCCTGGATTTGAATCCCAGGGCCACTGCCAGCCCCTATCACACTTTTTAGAAAAAGGCACTCCCTTTGCTCAGGTGCAGCTCTGGGTTTGAATCCTAGCTCTGCTCTTCTTCTTGTCTCAGTTTCCTCCTCTGTAAAATGGAGATAACGGTACCTACCTACTAGGGTATTGGTAAGGATTACAAGAGATAATACATGCAAAGTAATTGGAAAGATGCCAGGCACACAGAAAGCACTATACAAGCTATAGAGAGCTCTGCAAGCATTAGATATTAGTAGTATTATTAGTGGTAGTGGTGATAGCGGTACCATTATCTCATAGTTTAGTGACAGAGGGGCTATGTTATAAACACGAGTAGCTGGTATATAAAGCAGAAGAAGCCAAACACTTGAGATTGACCCAGGGCCCTGGAGGCAAGGAAGTGCCTAAATTAAAACGTCCCAAAATCTGTCTACAGCTCTTTGCAGTTAGAAGGCCTTTCACACATAAAACCCTAAAGCAAAAAAGACTGGTATTATGTTATTCCCATTTGAAAGGCAAGGAAACTGAGGCTCAGAGATGATAAATGACTTGCCTAAACTGACACAGCTAAGCAGAGGCAGATGGCTGGGCTCCACTTCTTGACTGTATTGCAAATAATTTTTCTAGAGAATTCCCTGGTGCCCTTTTTTTACCCAATGGTAAAATTTTCAGCATTTCACCACAGCTGCTCTATCGTCTGTATATTTATCTATTTCTGAACTATTGAAGAGTATGTGCATACATCGTGCCCCAGTATGTATTTTTTAAGAATAAGAATATTCCTGCGATTAGAAGATGAATAAAGTTCTGGAGATCTAATGCACAGCATACTGATTACGGTCAACAATACTGTGTTATATACTTCAAAGTTGCTAAGAGACTAGATTTTAAATGTTCTCACCACATAAGAGAAATAATAATATGTGTGATGTGATAGAGGTGATAGCTACTGCTATGGTGGAAATCACATCACAATATATAAATGTGTCCAATCAACACCTTGTATGCCTTACACTTACACAATGTTATATGTCAGTTATATCTCAATATTTAAAAATTCTAAAATAAGTGAACAAATTCAGAAAATTTCATATTGATATATACTTCCATCTAATCCAGAGGCTATATTCCAATTTGTCAACTGTCTCAATAATGTCCTTCATAGCATTTTTTCCCTCCAGTACAAAACCCAGTCTAGGATCACTTATTGCAATTAATAGCTGTGTCTCTTCAGTCACCCTTAACTTGGACAGTTCCTTGTCCTTTGTCTGTCATAACACTGGCCTGTGAAGAAAACAGGCAAGTTCTTTTATAGAATGTCTCCTGCTTGCATTTGTCTATTTCCTCTTGGTTAGATTCAGGTAATGCACTGTTGGCCAGAATACCACCTAAGTGATGCTGTGCCCTTCTTGGTGTGTCACATACCTGGATCTGTATATCTGGATGACTCATGATGTCTGTCTGCTCCTCACTGGTGATATTAGACTAATCATCTGGCCAAGATGTTGTCCCTTTTATTCCATAGTACAGTTACCATTTGCCCACTAATAACCAATAAGCTATATGTGGGGAGACACTTCAGGACCATACAAATAATTTTTCCTTATCAAACCTCCCCCTGCTCCGGATTTAACATCCATTGATGACTCTTGCCCAAGTGATTCTAGGGTTGCAAAATGGTGACTTTTCCAATTCTACCACTTCTTCCCCAGCAGTTGGCATTACACTGCAAGGAAGAGCCCTTCCCTTTTCCCCACATACCTATGTATCTATCTATCTATCTATCTACCTATCACAGAACTGACTCATGGATTCCTATTTCAATCAATGGTTTACAATCCATTACAGTCCTTATTTATTTTATCACTCAAATTGTCCTAGATTTGGCCAGCTGAAGCCCCTTCAAACTGGTTCTTGTATCTTCTTGACATCACCGATTAGTTTGCTTACTTTCTAGCACAACAAAATGTTCCAGGCTTGGGGCTTCCCTGGTAGCACAGTGGTTGAGAGTCCGCCTGCCAATGCAGGGGACACGGGTTCGTGCCCCGGTCCGGGAAGATCCCACATGCCACGGAGCAGCTGGGCCCATGAGCCATAGCCATCGAGCCTGCGCGTCCGGAGCCTGTGCTCCGCAACGTAAGAGGCCACAACAGTGAGAGGCCCGCGTACCGCAAAATTAAAAAAAAAAAAAAAAAAAAGTTCCAGGCTTACTTTGTACCTTCCTTGCCCCAGCAAGGGAATCAGCCTTTTTTCTCAAGGATCCCTTGAGAAAACGATTCTTTGTAGGGGGGAATAGTATATAAGCTGACACTTCTATTTTTAGTCTGGTATGTAGTCATTGAATGAATGACTGAACGAATGAAAATCTGCCTTCCCTGCAGGGTTCATGAATCACTGCAGAGCCAGGAAATTGTCATCTGACTTTTCCTGAAAGAAGGTTATATCAGAACGGAGCCTATAATCCACTCCTGCCTGCAGGACACACAAGTCTAACTATTAACCTCTTCCCTTCCCACTCATGCTTTCACCCTTTACAATAAAATGGGTGCAGAAACTCACTGAATCATCCTTGGTAATTCAGAAAGCACTTATGTAAGTGACTCTCTCTAAACCTCAGGGATTCTTAGAGACCTGTTACAGGTGAAAAGGTTTAGGAAAGAGAGCTGAGTCCACCAACTCAAAACATACAGCAAAGTGAATGGGAAATGGAGTCAACATTTGGCACCAGACCTTCTAAGGACATTATTTGTAATTTTTAGAACTCTCCCCAATGCAAGGTATCTTCCTCTCTGTTTTCGTATATGCAGCTCAGGGAGGTGTAATGTTCCCTGTTCAAAATCACAAAGCTGGTGAGCTGTAAAATCAGAACTCAAATCCAGGACCACCTGACTCCAAACCATATGCTTCGAGATACAACACAGAAGCTCACTTGGTAGATTTTCCTCCCATTTGTATCTTTATTTTTAACCTACATTGTTTTCTTTACAAATAATAATTTTCTGATATTCTGAATAATAAGTTTACATCTGGACATTTTCTTTTTCATTAAAGTAAAATGCAGAATGTATTCCCCCAAGTTGTTTATTTGATCTGTTTCTGTGGATTTCAGGAAAAAAAGAAAAAAGTTTTCACTCCTTATTTACCTGATAGACCACCTTCATAAAAATAACAACCTATACACTAGTATACCCTAACTTTGAGACACATTGGGGTCTCCTAGGATCTTTAATAATGCTGACACTCATGTCCCCAGGTGTCTGATTTAATTGGCTTGAAGCTGAGCTGGGCAGCGTGATTTTTAAAAGACCCCCAGATTATTCTAATATACAGCAAAGTTAGAGAACCACTGCCAGGCACAATGAAAATAAAATGGGAAAGGCAATAACTTCTCTCAGGCATTCTGGAAATCAACCTGACCCTTCTCCCTCAGGCTATGATGATCCAGGATATTCTAGAAAATGAAATTAAGTCCAAAATTTATTTCTTAATAAAATTATAAACTTTAAAAATAAAATGAAAATTAACAACATACAAAAACTTAAAACCTAGTTTAGTGAAAGAAGTGATTAAAATTATGGGCAGGACTTCCCTGGTGGTGCAGTGGTTGAGAGTCCGCCTGCCTATGCAGGGGACACGGGCTCGTGCCCCGGTCTGGGAAGGTCCCACATGCTGTGGAGCGGCTGGGCCCGTGAGCCATGGCCGCTGAGCCTGCGCGTCTTGAGCCTGCGCTCCGCAACGGGAGAGGCCACAACAGTGAGAGGCCCGTGTACCGCAAAAAAAAAAAATAATAATAATAATAATAATTATTATTATTATTATTATTATGGGCAAAATCGAGATTTCATGGAAAAACAATCCAAACAGTTTTTGTGGAGCAGCTCAGAGCAAGGCATCAGCCAGGGCTCTGGGAATACAGTGAAGAGTAGGTGGACATACTTGGGGCCTCAAGTACCATTAATAGGGGTCACGGGGGAAATTCACTAAGGGGAGTGCAGGGGGCTCTAGGAGGACCAAGTAAGGCATATGCCCTGTGAGATATCATGGAAGGATTCCTTGAGCAGGTAAAATCCCAGCTGAGGCTGGGAAGAAAAGAAGGAGTTAAGACCTGGGAGGAGAGATGAATAGAAGCTGCTGGTGGTTAGTATTTGACCAGAGGACCAACTGTGAGCCTTCTGTGTGTTTGAGCCACACTCTACCTGTCTAAATGGGCTCTAAGGTAACAGAAACGACTTAATTACTAGAGGAAGCAACTAGTCAAAATTCAGACTTAACAGGTTCCTTTGCAATCTGTCACATGAACATTAAAAACACGCTAAAAGAATACTAGCTTCCTCCTCTGTCATATTTCTTGCCTCTAAGTTCAGGTATCTCCCACCTTCCAAGGACACCTTAGGACTCTGACTTACAGCTGTACTGCCAATGTGGCCTCTCCCTCTTCCTAGTCAGGATTAGGATTACTCCCTTCCCTGAGTAAGATGCCCAAGATGGCCATCTGAGGCAGCTTGCACTAGAAAGTGAAAAGTGATCACTGCACATGCGGAAGTGATTTTTTTAAAAAAACCTTTGGTAACATCTGCGGAAGTTAGAAGAATGGGCTCTTGAGTGAGCAATTAGTGATTATATAACAAACAGGGTGCAGCATGTGGAAGGGCCCACCTAGAACAGTGTTGGCACCTGATAGGATATTCCTGGAGTGGGAGAAGGGCATGCCCACAAGCCTGCCAAGGTTCTGCACGAGCTTCAAATTCCAATCCAGAACAGGAAGTGGGAACAGGGCCGAGGTGGCAGGAATGGATTGCCCAGGACCATCAAAAATTCCATCCAGGAAATACTTCTTGCTCACTGACAAATGCAAAACATTGTGCTAAGCCTCAGTGGCTAAGAGCTATGAAGATGAATGACACCTGACCCTCGCTCTGCAGGAGCACATAGTCAAGTGAAGGAAGCAGAAAATGAATAACATCCTCACTCATTTCCTTGGCCAATTAAGAGGCATCTCCTAATTCAAAGACCACATCATTTGCTCTAGATAAAACTATCAACTAAAGTTTCAGAGGTTCAGACCCGAAACACGTTGGGCATGTAACAAAAACTGTGCCATCAATGAGATAAAGCTGTCCAATGGCTGATTGCCTCATTTATTCAACAAAGGGCCCTGTGCTTGGTAACAGGGATATAAAGGGGCCTAAATCAGCTACAATCCTTGCCCTCAGAGAGTTTACTTTCATCACCATACATGCTTGGTACTTTACAAATGGGCAGAGAACTACATTTGATCCTGATAAGAACCTTAGTAAGGACCTAAAGTAGGTGCTTATCAGTCCCTGAGGCTCAGAAAGTTATAGCACTTTCCCCAGATCTCTAGCTGGAAGTGGCATTGGCAGGATGTGTTATTCCAAGGCCAGTTCCCAGGTCGCTATCTCCCATTGTATGTGGCATGCATGTACACCAACAGACAAAGAAGGAAAGAAGAAATATTCTGTACTAAATAGAGCTAATTACAACTTTTTTCTTCCTAATTAATTTCTACTTTTCCAGCAGCCATACATGTGTAGAAAAACAATTCTTGACTTAGTCATGTATCCTGCAGAAGGCTAAAATTCCAGCATTTGAGGTAAGGGTATTTAAAATACAATCCTTATTTCCCCCTAAGCATGTACTCTATTGCTAAATACAACAATGAACTCTCTGTAGGGGGAAAAAAAAAAAAAAAAAAAAGACTTCAGAAAGCAGCTGAATCTGAGGTGTCTACTTTTTTTTACTTTAGAGCACCCTCTTTCTTTCTTAGCTTTGATAAGTCAAGACAGGAAACTAACAGATTATATATGCTTTGTGATGATGTCTTTGGAACCAATTGATTTTTCTCACTTATTTCTAGACAATACTAGATCAGCTGGAAAACACCAGTAGACTTTTCCATAGTAACTCATAACACAAAAGACATCCAATCGGAAGGCTCAAGGCATTAATCTTTTCTCCATGATGGTCGCTTACATTTCTTTGGACTGTCACTTTCAATCAGCAGGTAATGCCAATGGAATTCCACTGAGTACTTAAATGGACATTCCCATTTTATTCCTGGCAAATCTTGCTTTCCCACTCTCAGAAATGCCAGCAACATTCAACTGGGGTTTGTTACCAAAGTCTTCATAATTTACAGGACTTTTATTTTTCTTTTACATTTGAAACCTTAGCTACCTCATAAATAACCCCTTTTTATCACAAGTGTGGATGTTCCTGCAATGCTACCTGCAACTTGTCAAACATTTCAAAAGTTATCTCATGTGCTAGACAGAAACTGGTTCTGACCTCTGGGTTAACCGAAGTTAACCAACAAATCTGACTGTTTTCAAGGCTCCCTCCTGCTCCAGCTGCCGTTTCAAGCTGTAAATTACTGCCACTCTTGGCAGTGACAAGACAGGACCTTTTCTGACACTGTACAGTTTGTGATTAAATATGGTCTTGGCTTCCTTTCTCAGTGATCAGGTATGTGAACATTATATATAATCCTGAGAAGAGGCCTTCTCAGTAACCAAACCATAGCATGAAAAAAACACATGGTAAATGATTAGAATGTTTTAACCGCATTGGAGGTTTTAGTTAGAGAAACTTGATTTTCTCTAGTCCAGTACACATGGGCCTGATTGTGTCTTCCTGTACAACGAAGCTGACCACTTCCCTGCGTTCCCCACCCCGCCCAGTGTGCCATAACTTCCCATTAGCTGTGTCTCCTACTGGCAAAGCCTTCTTTCCGTTTCCTCAGCAGTGGAAACACCTACTCAATCACCCCCAGACCCAGCTCCAGTGGAGCCTCCTCTAGGAGACCATGCCCAGCATCCCAGGCAAAGGGGAGTCTCTCTCGTCCATTTTCCCAAAGCACCTGGGATACCCCTGCTTTAACACACACCACAGTATATTCTAGTGATCTTCTTACACATCTGCTTTAATCCCTGCACAAGTGTAGCATCCTGGTTTCAAGCACAGTCTATGAAAAGGCAGATCCAGGTCTGAAGACAAGCTGATCTACTTGTTCTCTTTGGAGATGACCAAGTTGCTTAATATCAGGGAAATTTCTTTACCATATTTATTAAATGAGGTTAAAAACAACCTCCTTCAAGCAGGCATTTGCTGTTATGAGATGATTAAATGAGAAAAGGTGCAGAAAGCGAGTGGCACAGATGCTGCGTGGACGGCAGCTGCTGCGACTGCTGCTGCTCCTCCTCCATCATCATTAACATCATCATCAATATTATTAGGTTCTAATGCCCCATCAGGAACCATGTCACCACATCATTGTACTTTCATCCCCTAGAACTGTGAGAATATGGGTACTCAATTATTTGCACTGAATTTTGAAGACAAAGATGATTTTACTAGTAGCCAGCAGAGCCTGGACTCCAGAAGTTGCAGAATTACGTCTTTGCCCACCTGATGCTAGTAAATGAACTCCTGGACTGGTAAAGCTAAGTTATAAGCATGAAGTTCCTCCACTCTGTTTCTCTAACCAAAGGGTGAAAATTACCTTTTGCTGTCAAGGAACATGAGTTACTGGACTCAATGGGTCCGTCATTCGGGGTGCATAGCCAATGAACACACCAAAGTATTTTCAATCAAAGCAGAAGCACTTATTACCTGTGACAAGTGCGGAGACAGGGAACGTTGACTACTTGTGACGAGTAAGGAGACAGGGAGATAGCTCTCAAAGCCGTCTCCCCAAACTGCTAGACCGGGAAAGTCTTACGCATGCATATTCATGAGAGGGTTGGCATGATCATTATAATGAGGTGAAGGTTACTCTAGGCAGTCAAAAAACTGCAAGGAAGTGGGCGCTTGGTTGTTTGTTTGCACTGTGGTATCTTGTTGACCGGAACGCACTGTAACCTTTTCAAAACATCAAGTGTTTGGAACTTTTTGCCATTTAATGGTTAGTTTCTGCCAAACAAAGCACACTTTGTTGTAACCCCATCCCTTCCCTACTACAGTCTAGCTAACACATGGACAATAGTTTTGGTAGCGGTGGGAGGAGGGGGTTGGATGGATTATTGGATTATATTTTACATTTCAATGAAAAAGCAAACAGGTTACTCTTAAACATTTGGTTTATAGAAATTCTCCCAAATCACACAGAGCTGGAGAAGGATGGCAGATTGCTGAATTCTTACCCAGTCAAAATGTAAAAGAATCATGACAAATTGCTTCTTGGCTCCCTTGTTTTTCCTTTGAAAAAATAATTTACAATGTGGGATGGGTTAACTCCCCTTTACTTCGTCTAAATCCTCAGAAAGTCTATGACAGGCTCTCTCTGAAAGGCCAATTTGACCCCGTGGGCCTGACTCTTACTAGATTTTCTCAGCCCCAGACATTAGACACAGTCTGTCTGTCACTCAAGACACTGACACCGCAAAAACAAAATTTTTAAATAAACTTTTTAAAAAAGGAAACCCTACCAAGGCCAACCCAAATGTTTTCTTTCTGTGAAATTTAAATATGTGTTAAATTGGATTCTGCCCAGCGGTTCTTCTAAATCTAAGTCAGAGGGTAAGAATTCAGGAAATAGATTTATCTGTCAAAATCATCCCACAAGATGCATTCAGGAAATAAGTAAAGTTCCGGGTAGAATGTGGCCTTTTGGTCAATGAAAATACCTAACATTTCTTTATATGCGTACAAGAGCCAGACACTGTGTTGAAAATTGTCAACTCGACGTGACAAGGCGATGAGGTTGATATCATTAGCATAATGCCCATTATACAGATGAGCAGACTGAGCCTTGACCAAGGTCACCAGTGAGTGGCAGGGCTGGGTTCAAACCAGTAGGTTATAGCTCAGAGTAAGGACCCTCAATGCAAAGCTCCAGGGCCCCTTGCTCCATGGCAGACACCCAGTCCATACCACTGTAGGTCACCCACAGGCTCCTGAACTTGTCCTTATCATTGAATCCCTTATGTTTGCCATCACTGCCTCTTACTCTCTGTGACATAGCTCCTCACCAACAGCCTGAGCCCACACTGAGTCCTGTACCTGCAAAGCCACAGCTGAACGGAGGCCGGAGCTGAGATAAAGCCTGACTCCCAAGCACTGAGGTTCCAAACAGCCCTCACCCTGCTTCTCTCCACTTCGTCACTCACGGCAGCTCACTGTACAGAAGCCACACCTACCCCATGTCCAGATATTGAAATGTGGGACTTGTTCTGGGTCTTGTATGTTCAATTCAAGCAGATGGCATGTCTCACCTGAGATACACAGGCTAAACACTCTCATGGGCTTGGTGGGTGGGAACACAGGATTTGGATACAGATTCCAGCCCCACCACTTATGCTGGTGACTTTGGCTTTCTCACTGAACCTCTCAGGGCCATAATTTCTTCATTTAAAAATAAGCATAATAAAGTTATTCAAGATTATTGTAATTAAATAACATGGAAAGCACTTGGTGGTAGCTGGTGTCCAACAGTCGTTACTATCTTTGCCCCTTAAAAGGTAGCACCTTTTAATGGCCTCCTAACCCTTCTGTGATCTAGCTAAAAGCCTGGAAAGAGAGCAAAGCAACCACATTCATCAGTCAACCAATACTGAGCACCTATGATGTGCCAGACATTTGAATGAAGGTTTGAAACCCACACTAGGCTATCAAGGCTCATTTCTGGGAATGTAAAGGAATACTGATTAAGTTCCTGCCCAACAGCAGGCACTTAAATGGAGAATCTCATTGACCCTCACAACCATTGAGGCCAACGTTATCAACCCTGTTTTACACATTAAAAAAATGAGACTCACTTGGCCAAGGTCCAACAGCTATGAGAGGCAGCGCAAGTCAACCACTACAATGACCCTCTCTTAGGATTCTTGATCATTTCCCATCATCTCATCCTTCCACAGTATTTAATTTAGGGAAAATTAAAGGGAAGAGCAGTTCTTGTAACTTTCAACACAAGTCAGTTAAGTCTGGCACGATCCCTGGTCTTGCCACTGGGCAGGGGAAAGGCATCTTTGGGGACTGCTGGTGATTACTGCTGAGATGCAGAGAGAAAGGGCTTCAGGGCAGGTGGGCAAAGAAGGTTCTGAACAGCCCTGCCCACTCTACCAGTTCTTTCTGGCCCCAGAACCTGTTCTTCCACCACCCAGGTCCAGTCTTCAAGCTTCAGGTAAAAATCAGTGGATTGAATACCCAGCAGATGGCCAGGTTTCCCCAGGGTGGCTGGGAAACATCCACGCACAGCCCCCCTCCACAGCAAGAGCCATAGAGTCAGCTGGACAAGGGTTCAAATCCTGCCTGACCTCTAAGCCCACCTCTTTCCACTATTCTACACAATCTTTGAGCAAGGCTGTCACTTTATCAGTGATTTACTTCAAAGCCCCGCAGTACTGATGATGAGATGGATACGTATGTTTCTAAATTAAATTTAATCTACCTCTGAGGGATGGAGGGTTATTTACATAGCCTAAACAGAAGTCTATATTCTCGGGGGAGCAGTTATTAACATTTCAAGTACCCTAACTAGGAGTTCACACTGAGAGGTGATTAGTTAGAATGTAAAAGGTGCAACTGTAGGCACATCGAATATTGTCTAAATCTGCTTAGAGGAGTCATTAATGAACATTAATTAGTAAGGGGCACTAGAAAAAAATTTTCATTGATAAAGTGATCAACATTCAAGAAATGTGATTGGCTTGCAGCATTGTAAGGGCATCTCTACTCTAGCAAGAAGACGACTTGGGAGTAGCACTTGAGTCCAGAATTCTGTAAGCCCTATGTGCCCGACACAGGGAGTCTATCACCCGATGCAGCTAGAAGACTGGCCAACTCTGACATTAGAATATTATAATGCTGGTCTCAGCCTGAACTTTTTAGGCAATGATGGTTGGTTGACCTCCAGGACAGAGAGAAGGGATTTCACAGAGCCTAAAGGAAAGAGATTTATGAGTATTTTTATGGCTGCTGGCAAAAAAATGCTAATACTTGTGGAAGATTTAGCCTATGACTTGCTTTCATTGTAACATAGGTTATTGGGGAGGGGATATAGTTCCCAAACTAACCAAAAACGAACCTGACCTCTACTGAACGGATAAATTGACTTAGCTCATTTGGCAACAGAGTCCAATAAGCCAGAATCCCTGCCTTCAAATTGAGAGAGGAGAGGACCCATAAAGAATTCTAAAACTCTTTTTGAAGTCTCTGAAGGCAGTTTAGTGTAGCTGTTAAGAGGCCAGGTTCTGGGTCAGATTGCTGGGTATGAATTCCAGCATGAGTTCCCAAACTTCTACGTGCCTCTGTCTCTTCACCTATAAAATGGCAACTAATTATACTTTCTCGTAAGGCAGTTAAGATGATCAAATAAGCTCCTGTAAGAAAATTGCAAAGAGCTAAAGGAAGCCCTCAGTAAACGTCAGCTACCATTACAGTACAGAGGGACTAAGAACTGCTTTTCAAAGCACACTCAGCAAGTGTTATTAGTTTATTATTTACCATTTACATTTGTTTACCATTTCATTCGACAAACATATACTGAATGCCTACGTACTAGAGGATACAAAGATATATAAGAACTACATAATATCCCTCTAGATTGCTTCTGTGGCCTCTTCTCTCAAGGGACGTCCAGTCTAATATATGAGTCAGACAAGCAGACAATCACAATCTTAATAAGGTTAAAGCCAAAGTTTTATGGAAGCAACCAAAAAAGAAAAGAAAGAAAATTGTTAACTGTGCAAGGAGAATTCTGGGAAGGCTTCCTAGAGGAGGTGATATTTGAGATGGGCTTTAAAGAATGAATGGGATCTGGACAGGGTAAATGTGCTCACACATAAAAGCATATATTTTGACATTGCAAAATTTCCCCAGGTTAGCAACCACGACTCTCTTATCACACCTGCAATCCACAGGACAGATGCCCAATATTTAGTGCTTACTGACAGCCTAGGAAGCAAAAATTATATTAAACAAGAAAGAGGAAGAAAGAGAAAACATACAAGGGGTCAGGAGACTGGAAAGGGTCAGGTCGCAACCCTGCATCCCAGATGCAGGAAGTGTCAATCCGCCTATTTGTACGTTTGCCTGTATAAATTGTAATGGGTCTTTTAAAACGTATCCTTTTCATCTGGGATGCCCAGCTGTGTTAAATTTCCAAACCCTTCCCTCTGACTTTTATGAGGTTTAGTCTATAACCGGGGCTGATCCGAGGGTACACTGTGTCCTTTCATTGTTAGGGCGAAGTAAAGAGTAGAGGGCCACATGGCTCGAGTTCCCAAGGAGTCCCAAGGAATCACTTAAAGGCCTGAGAAGCTGAGAGGTGCAATATGGAGATTTAGCTGCAGCTTAATAACAATGAGAACCAATCATCACTGAGCACCCACTAAGTGCCAGACACTGTTCTAAGCACTTTACGTGTATTAACCTGCTTATTCCTTAAAACAACTAGATAGATGCCATTAACATCCCAATTTTACAGGTGAGAACAGAGAGGTTGGTCATGCGATCATAAAATCACAGAGCTGATAAGTGGCAGAACTGGGATGCAAACACCACACCACGGAACCTAGGAGAGACTGACAGCAAGTCTTTCTAGAAGCAAGCCTCTACATCAAGTCCTCCCACCACATTAGTGGAAGGTGTGCTCTGCCTATTATAATTTGGGAATTCTGTGGGATGCTGGCTGTATCTGCTCCTCTTACCCTCAGAGCTACATTTGCATCCTGAGTCTGCACACGAGGCACTTCTGCCTCGCCTGCTGTAAAATGACTAAGTTGCTAATAAAAGCAATGCTCTCACTGTGACTGGTGCCAACCCCAGTCTCTCAGTGCCAACGGCCTGTTGGCTTTTCCCACCGACTTTTCTGGATGGCTCTATGCAGACTAACCACCCAGACTGCAACAAATGTTACTTGGAA
Organism: Lipotes vexillifer; assembly: GCF_000442215.2. NCBI lineage: Eukaryota > Metazoa > Chordata > Mammalia > Artiodactyla > Lipotidae > Lipotes > Lipotes vexillifer. The sequence continues at coordinate 3,513,138 of NW_006791298.1, read as the reverse complement.
GAGAGCACGTGCCAGGAGCAACAGAAAAGAGGGGCCCACGCTCACTGCAGATGGAGCTTTCGTAAGTAAATCCATCCTCCAAAATAAGTTAATTATTCTTACCAGGAATTCTTATGAAGCTTGCAATTGCCAATCACTTCAAGATCAATTTCATGAGCATTTCCACGACCAGCTCTATAAGACTGTATTGGCCACTTTACAGAGAGCTTTTGTGACTTGCAGAAGGGTGGGGATGCAGGTACTCAGAGGTAGCCCGAAGGTTCAAAACCATCCAGCTCCGGTGTGCCAGGTCATTAGGCTGGCTGGCAAAAAAATGACCTACTCGCATCTTGGTCTCTCACTTGCCAAGAGATCTCAAAGGGCTGTGACTATTGAGACATTTTGTTAGGACTGAAACGAGCATCAGCCAGCTTTTTAAGACTCTTAAAAATCCAGAACAGGCCAAGTGGCTGGGGAAACAAAACCAATAAGATGGAATATCCTGAGCCTTAAATTGCTCATGATCACAAAGGGGCAGATGAGCCTAAAGGTGTCTAAAGGAGTGTAGGGCTTGGAAGTCATGAAAACATGGGCTTAATCTACTACTTACAAGGGGCATGGACTGGACAAATTCCCCTCCTCCACAAATTCCCCTCCACTCTGCTGAGGAAGCCTCAGCTTCCTCACCTATAATGAAGATATCAACATCCCTCCAAGGCGGCTGCTAGTATTTACATACGGGCTACTTCATAAATAGAAGCGAGAAACAGGTGTCCTCTGGGTAAAGGAATTCCAAAAGAAGCATCCCCTTTGCTGGCCAACCTGCACAGCTCTGTACCTTCCTCAAGGACTGATGATAAGAGACTCAAGAGAAAATGTGGGCAAAGTGAAGCATCCTCCAGATTTGGTTTGAAAATCACTCCCTTAGGGAGGCCTCCCTAATTCTCCAGGACAGTCTCTCCTACAAAATGCTCCCTGGGCCCCCTGCACTGTTCTCCTTGCTAAATACCTGTTTCATCTGAAAATGCTTGTGCTCAGTGCCAGTCTGCCCTGCAAGCTCTAAGCTTGGTGAAGGTGGAGCCTAGGTCTCTCATGGTTAGATACTTAAAGCCCAGAGTCCAGCAGGAAGCAAGCTCTTGCCGAATAACTGAAGATACAAATGAAAGCATTTGGAGGCAGTGGGCTGAGGCAGGTGGTCTCTTACCATAGCAATGCTCTGAGGATGGGCTGATCCGACCACTCACTACTGCCCATTAGGTCCATCCATGACCACTGGATCCCAGGCCTCAGGTTGAAGATAAATATTGAAAGCCTTCTTCTTATTTTTTTTAACTTGTTTGTATTTATTTTTAATTTACAATAAAGATCACATTTATTCATTCAGTCAATAAATGTTTGCTGAGTGCCTCACATATGCCAGGCCCTTTTCTAGGAGCTAGACATGTAATCGTGAATAGAGTCAGGGAATTTACCTTCTAGCAGGAGATAAACTGCCAATTATTAAACAAATGAGCAAGAAAATTTCAGGCTGTGATGAGTACATGAAGAAAATTAAAACAGAGTAGCATGAGTAGCATGTTAGAAAGTAACTGGAGGAGGGGACCTGGTGACTTTCTATTGAGAAATTGGGACACTTCTCTAAATGATAAGACATTTCCAGCCATGCAAAGATCTTGAGGAACATCATTCCTGGCAGAGGAACAAACAGCAAGTGTAAAGGTCCGAAGGCCACTGGGCTTGGCCCATCCATGGAACAGAAGGAAGGTCACCATGACTGAAGCACAGTGAGCCTGGGGACAAGGGGCATGAGGTGAAGGTGGGGCAGTGGGCAGAGACCAGATCAGGTAACAACTTGTAGGGTAAAGGGTACAGATTGGTCCAACATGCAATGGGAAACCACCAGAAGGCTTTAAGAAAAGGAATGAATGATGCTATTTATATTTTAATAAAATCACTCTGGATGTTCTGTCCAGCA
>NW_006791298.1:3496443-3510752 GCF_000442215.2 Lipotes vexillifer | reverse complement strand
AGCAGGAATATAAGCAGGGGACCAGATAGGAGGCTATTATAGTTATCCAGGCCAGAGCTGAGGCTGATCTGGGCGATGGTGGTAGCTAGGCATGGAAAACAGATTCAAGGTATAACTTAGAGATAAAGTGACAGAATGTGCTGATGGATTGTAAATGAGAGGAGAGGGAAAGGGAAAAATCAAGGATGATGTGATCCAGGAGAAGGTAAGCTACAGTGATCCTCTTTGTTGGTGCTACCAACAATCTAGCACCACTGGTTCAATCACAACCCTCACAACTTTGAGGGAGGTGCTACCATTATTCCCATTTACCAGATGAAAAAACTAGGGTTTGGAGAGATTAAGTAACTAGTTCAAACTAACAGGACTTTGTTCCTCCAATGATTTGTGCCTTTCAAGATTCCGCAGGGTCTGGGATCCTGTCCTAGTGGAAGCTGCAGAGTTACACTACCGCTCTTTCAGGGATCCAAGCACTCAGCTGGTAAACTAACACTCTGTGAGCTAAGTGGGGCTGAAGCACCATGCTGGGAAATCCAAGGGCAGGTGTCACATGCCATCTGCTGTACCTCAGTCACCCAGGGTTATTTCAGCCCTGTGATCTCATATGCCCTGTGACATAATGAGATGTGACAGGGCCAACAGAGGAGACCCTACCAGCAGCAGAGCAAGCTGGCAGTTTGTCATTAATATTGTTATTATTATTATTAGTTTCAAGTAGCTCTTTTTCACTGAGAGCCATTGCCAATTTCTAAACCTGGATGGTCAACGACAGTGGTTAATTAATCCATTGGACATGGTTGTATGAGTGTTGCAGTCTGAAAGACCAGGACTGAAGTCCCGGCTGACCTGCCTTGGGGGTACTAGGCCTTGCAAAAGTTTCTCAACTCACTAAGTCTCCAGCTTCTTCTCTAAAACATGGGTAACAAAACAGCCAACTTCATAGGGCTGTTGGGTGTTTAGCACAAAATTCCTGGCTTAACCCTAAACTCATCATATGGACCCTTGGAATAACAAGCCCAAGATGAACTGTTAACCAGATCCCAGAGCTTGCTAACTTTATAGTCTTGTGAAAGTGAAGTAATCACATCTCGAGAGCTACAAAGTTGAGAAGGATACTCTTTTACTGTGAGGGACAAAATGAAACAGGCAAATGAGCCCGGCTGAGCTTTAGGTGTCTCATCTGAGAAACTGCAATAATACCTTCCTCCGAGGAGTGCTGTGAGGATTAAGTAAAATAACTCGCATAAATTGCCCAGTAAATGTTACCTTCCCTCCACCACTCAGGGTAGGGAAGGACAAGCAATGATAGTCCAGAGGTTTCTATCGGTCAAGTAGAGGCTGAGATGCCTGTTCTCAAATCAAAGCTAGCTTCACAGAAGGTCTACATGTCTTGTGAATACAGAATAAGCTGAGAGTCATTAAATTAAAAAAAAAAAAAAAAAAGAGATAGAAAAACCAAAGTAGGAGCCCATGAGACACCCCCTCTTTCCTGCTTACTGCTGAGGACCCTGTAATTTTTAGTTGCGAAAATGCATATTTGGAGCACTCCTTTGGCTTTTCCACGAGCTTTTGCACATCCTACCTCATCTACTAAGGTCCACAGCACTGGGGTGGGTGAGACAGATGTTATTAGTCTGTTTTACGGGTGAGGAAACCAAGGCACAGAAAGGCTCTGTGACTTAACTAGGGTCACACAGCGAATCTGTAAATGAACTCTGAAGAGAACACAGGTTTCCTGGCTTCCAATCTACCACCTTCTCTGCCACACCTTACAAATCGTGTCCCTAAGAAGAAGAGCTCACACAGCTCCTTTAATTTTGATGTGTGTTAGGAGTTATAAACTGAGCCATTGGGCCTTGAGGGTCCAATCTCTTAGATTCTTTGCAGGTGCACAAGAATCTAATGGGAATGACAATGACAATAACAATCAAGCTAAGTCCTCTGCTGGGATCCGTGGCCAAACCCAGGTTTGCTGCCTCTTCTTGTGTGAAAGCGACAATTTGTTCCTGTCTTTACTTTTCTTGTATTTCCTTCTGCCATTTACTCGGGTCCCTAAAATCTTGCTACTTAAAGAGCAAGCAAGATGGGCAGCATCACTATCCCCTAGGGGCTTGTTTGAAATGCAAACTCTCAGGTCCCACCACAGAGATTCCAAATCAGAATCTGTATTTGAACATGATTCCCAGGTGATCATATGCACATTAAAGTGTGAATAAGCACTGCTCTCAAAAACTCAATATGTGTTCAATAAACAGTCAATGCAGAATGTAGAATGCTGATAAAATACCCATACGGGCAGTTACGATGCAATTACTAACTTACTTCAACCTTCAATTGTCTATTCATTCATTTCACCAGCACTGAATCATGGCACCTGGAACATAACAGACACTATATGAATATTTGTAGAACTAATTGATGATTAATTATTTAATCAGAGCATGTGTAACATCTGCCCATCTTCCTTTTCTCCTACTGCTCTCCAGTCTAGACAATTAAATGAATGAGTACACATGAAGGACTTAGAACAGTGCCTGGCACATAGTAAGTGCTCAGTAAATGTCAGACATTATTATTAACAGGCCATGGAGGTAGCTGCATTCATAACTTGTCCACTTGGGCTTTGAGAAGAAATGCATAGGAATACCACTTGAAGGAATACAAACTTATCTTAGGAAACAGATTCTCAGAAACATACTTTGTAATGCATAGAAAAATTATTCCAGTGGATTCCAGGGAAATGATTAACTGTCCAGGAGAGGTGGGCTGACAGATTATCAGTGTTGCAATGTAAACTATGTTTGGCACAGGAGTGAAAAGCAAAGTACTTCCTCATATCTGTATCTGTCTTACTTTTGATATGAAAATAAGATACCCCGAGGTTAGTGAATCCTGGTGGTGGAGAACGGCTTGATGGACAGGTCTACTCAATCCAGTCAGACAGACACTTCAGGTTCAAAGGTAGCCTTAAATGTTGTGAGCCTTCAATTGCTAACAAGTCCCTTCCCTCATTCCTTGTTCTTTCCCACCTTACTGCCTTTGCTCTTGCCATAAACCAATACCTCTAAGAGGCTTTCTTGCTTCTCCTTTCCATCCATCTGTAAAAATCAGCTCAAATCCATCCCCGCTTCATTACCAATGCTTCGGCCTGGGGGTCTTTCCTTCCTTACTTATTTGGGAGCTAGGTACTTTTTTATTTATTATTTTTTAACTTCCCAAGTTACACTAAAAATTCCACCAAGGCAGGGATTGCACCTTACATTTCTCTGCCCTATCTTATATGCCTAACACTGTCCCTTGCCCTGAACAGCTACTCAGTGTTTCTGGATCACCCCAGCTGTTTTTATAGATACAACAAGGACAGGAGATTTTGGATGGATTTCCTATCACTTTTAATAACATAACTGCAATTCTATAACATTTAAGAAGCAAAATCAGCTTTGAGCATTTTAAGCTACATTGATTTTGCCTGTGCTAAATTTACACTGGGTAGTTTTTCTAGATAGTCAAACCATCATATTTTCTGCTCATTCCTATTGTTGTCAAATCATAAGAAGGCCTTCTCCGAGGCAAAGTTTTAAGTTATATACAGCGGTGCATCAACTAATATTTTGCGGACATCATTAAGGGTCAAGGCTGTGCTGAATGTTTAGGTGCATTAATCATTGCAACAATGTTACGATGCTAGCACTATTATGATCCCCAAATGAAAGAAGAAACAGGCTCTGGGATAGTAATTTACTCAAGTTCACAGAGCTAGGAACTAGTGGGGCCAGTGGAACCTACAACTCAGTCTCCCATAAGAACCTATAATGCTTACCCATAATGCTCTGCTTAAGTTTCCTTTGTCTTTCAGAACACTGAAAGGATTATCTAATAAATTGATATTGGTTTGTTATCTAATGCAAAAAAGCCAATTCAACGAAGGCTGCTCACAGGAAAACTCTACCTGTAAGGCAATTCAGCTCAGGCTATAAAACACACTCTCTAGGCTGATTTTTGGCATAAAATGTCAAGGACAAAATAAATTTTTGCTGATTAAAAGAAAAAACTCTCTGTGGCAGCTATTAAATTTTGTAGCTAAAGAAAGGGGGCATTCATCAGAGTTGGCTCTCTTTTGGTCCTTAATCATAATGCCTAAGCTCCTATTAGTTTTAGAAAAACAAAAAGTAATTTTTTTCTCAATGTGTCGATAGAGTGCAATCCTTCCCAAAACAATGTTAAATTAAAATGAGGCATTTTATTTTATTTATTTATTTATTTATTTATTTATTTTTGTGGTACGTGGGCCTCTCACTGTTGTGGCCTCTCCCGTTGTGGAGCACAGGCTCTGGACGCGCAAGCTCAGCGGCCATGGCTCACGGGCCCAGCCGCTACGCGGCATGTGGGATCTTCCCGGACTGGGGCACGAACCCATGTCCCCTGCATCGGTAGGCGGACAAAAATGAGGCATTTTAAAAAATACCTGACGAGAACCAGTTCTATCCTTTGACCCTGTGCATTAACCATCATTTCAAAGATGTTTCAAAGCATTTTTGTCCTGTTATTTACTCTATTTCTGCCTTTTGTAGGAAGTGTCAGGTTATTTTTTTTCTAAATCAAGATACGTGTTGGCATTAGTTAATATTGATCTTTTTTTTTTAACATCTTTATTGGGGTATAATTGCTTTACAATGGTATGTTAGTTTCTGACTTACAACAAAGTGAGTCAGTTATACATATAATATTGATCTTTTGAGACTAACTGGTTTTATCTTCTTGGCACACTTAACTGTTTTAACATCAATGGGGAAAGATATTTCCTCATGCTGGTCTTGGTCTCCTGGCTGGCTAGAGTCTGAGGCACCTACAGAACAAAGCCCACGGGGCCCCTGATGGCACTGTGTATCATCCACATATCTGCAGACCGGGATGAGGCCTCAGGACACTCCACGGAGTCCCGGGATAACTGTGAAACTGTTCTGCACACGCAGCCTTGAGCCTCACTACTTGTGTGGGCAGCCCTTGGCCTGCTCTCTATTTACACAAACTCCCTAACGGTCTCTGGCACCACTGACGTCTCAGAGGGAGGCACAGTACATAGAGTGTTTCACATGAAAATCTTTAAACAAAAGGAATTAAAGAAAATCCCTGTTTAATAGTAAGTTTCTACCAAGCTCCTAAATTCTCGAGAGCATGTGAAATATTAACTTTCCCCAAATGGGAGCACAGAGCTTCCCTTGTTTCAATTCATACAGTTGGGTCACAAATGCTCTAGAGAGTAACATGCCTAGTGCTTCAGAACCTACTGAGATTCTTCAGAAGTAGGGGCTGGAAAAGCACAGGGTCTGGAGTCAAACAGACCTGCGTTCAAATTGTTTTGACTCTCTCCAAGTCTCAGGTACTTAGGCTACAAATGGGGGATAACCGCGGTAAGCACCTCACGAGATTGTGGTGAGATTTATGTAGTAAGTCTACTCATGATAAGTATTCAATGTGTGGTGGTTGAAATACAGTCAGCCTTCTACTACCCTGACTCTCGGAGGGACCCTTCCACAGCAAGTGCACAATGGTGAATCTTGAATACAAATTTCTGAAACCTCGTCCCTTTCCGGTCACCCAAATCCAAGCTGCTTCTGGCTTGGTTTACCACAGGCACCAAGGCACCCTAGTCAGCGTTAACAACAGGGGCAGCCACTAGGGGCGCTAAACAAGAGTCAGAGAGCGGTGATGGTGCTGATTCCCGGCTTTGGAACAACAGTCCCTTCCCCAGGACCAGGTTTCTCATCCTCTTTTTACCCAGCAGTAAGCTAGGAAAGCAGCACTAAGGTATTCTCCACTCACCCTCAGTCACCACCCCTTCAGCCCTAGAAGCTCCCAGATAACCCCAAGGCAGCCATTTTGCTCGCCCGCCTCACTGAGCCGGCAGAGATCCCGCCATAACACACTGTGGCTTCCCCACAGCGATGTGCCTTCCACCAGGAGCAGGTGGCGACTCCTAACAGACCCACCACTTTCCCCTCCACCAACCACAGCCATTTCCAGTGCCCAGGGCTCTCCCCATGCAGCCTGGAGTTCCATCTGCCATATGTCTCCATTTTTCCAGACAGCCAGTCCCAATTTCACATTATACACTCCTTCTGCATAAAGTAAAATGTTGATTGGTTGAGTAAACATGATACAATTTTTAAATTATTTTCCATCAGTTTCCAGGAAGCATAGATCATACCGTCAAACTGGGGTCTAACAATAAGGGATTAATTAAATAAAATGATGGTAAACTAATTTCATGGATATTTCATCCTATCTACAATATTATTAAGTTGAAAAATCATCATATTATTTTATAGATGAGAAAAAAATCAGAAAAGGTATATGTCAAAAAGTTGAAAGTGCTTTTTCTTTCTTTGATTACCACTGCCTTTTATATTTTTTTCTTCCATTTTGCTTATTTGCATTTTTTAATTTATTTATAATACTGTCAATAATTCCTTCATTAAACAAATACTGATTGAGTACATTCCACACATCAGGATGGTGCTGGGTGCCAGAATTACTATGGAGAACATAGTAACTACCCTCAAGGAACCCACAGTCCGGTGCAAGAGGGAGATATTAATCAAGTAATCACACAAATATATAATTATAAACTGGGACAAGAGCCACAAAGGAAAAGTATAGGGCACCACGACCAAATGTAAGAGGGGATCTGATCTCTTCTGTTGTGAGGGTGGGCTCGGGGAAAGCAGCCCTAAAGAAGAGCTATCTAATGCTGACTTATGGAAAGAAGAAGGGAAGGGGGAAAGAGGAAAGGGAGGGCACGGGGAGGGCACTGCAGGGGGAGGGCCAGCAAAGACCCTAAGGCTGGATGCTGCACATAAAGGTCCAGGAACTAAAAGCAGGTCTGATCACTGGGGCCGAGAGACTAAGGAGAGTATGGTGAGATTGGAGGCAAAAAGCAGGCAGGGGCTTTGTAGGAAAGATTGAGAGTTTCGGTCTTTATCCTTAACGCAGTGGGAAACTTTGGAGTAAAATGATCTGCTCTGGCAATGAGCACGTATGACTCCTGGCCGACTCTCTCCCCTCTCTCTGCTCTGTCAGCAGCTCAGGAGTCTAAGACGAAGGCCAGGCAGAAGCAGAGGTGACTGAGGGACAACAGCAGGAGGTGAGACCTTCGATCTGGCCAGAGCAGTATTTTGTCTCTAGAGACTGTTTTGGAACAAAGTGTACAGTCAGTGCAGGGGCAAAATCAAATTACGCTGGCACGGTGTTCAAAACTCTATTTTACCTTAAAACCTGTAACCAGCACTTCAGAGAACAAATGGCAGGTGTGTTTACATTAAACATGAAACTCATTCAATCCTGTATTTGTGAGGCACTGGGCTCTTTTATTCCCAGCTTCACTGGGGTTTTGTAGTCTGTTATCTCTTATTACCATGTTATTAGGGTTTTCCTCAATCCCTACCACTCCCCCACCCCCACTCCTTTCATACTTTCTCCACAAGTAAGTGCCACTTGGCTTTCCACTTTGATGAGCCCTTGTTGAGAAGTGCCTGACCCAACGAATACTCTTTTCATCCTCTTCCCCACCACAATGGTAGCCAGATCGGATGGATCATTTTGCAGTAACTGTTCACGCTAAGAGGAAGGCTATGAAAACCTACCAAGGCAGCCTTTTCCTTAAATGGTCTCAGCTGCAGAGGATACTGCAGGGGAAGAAAAACAGGGTAGGAATTTTTATTTTCAGTTATAAGCTGTGGAAGCAGCATAAATAGCAGGTCCTGGAGGTTAGGTATAGACTGGGGATAAAATTAGACCATGCTAGTGTATGTGATAGGGGAGGGATGCCAGGAGCAGAATCAGGCTTCCCACAGGAACACTGCAGTGGCCAGGGGTGGGGGGACAGTCTGCACATGTACTCTTAAGAGAGAGATTGCCCACTGCTTCTCTGCGAGACATACTGGCCTTTGGGGTGGGAGGATTCTTCCTTGGGCAGGACTGATCCATCCACTGCAAGATATTTAGCATATCTGGTTCAGAGGGCACCGAGTAGTGATAGAAGCACATTGCTTCATACATAACCAACACACCCCACTCTGCCAATCATTGTGACCGTCAGAAAAACGTTTCCTGGGCTTCCCTCGTGGCGCAGTGGTTGAGGGTCCGCCTGCCGATGCAGGGGACACGGGTTCGTGCCCCGGTCCGGGAGGATCCCACATGCCGCGGAGCGGCTGGTACCGTGAGCCATGGCCTCTGAGCCTGCGCGTCCGGAGCCTGTGCTCCGCAACGGGAGAGGCCACAACAGTGAGAGGCCCGCGTACCACAAAAAAAAAAAAAACACGTTTCCAAGCGCAGGGCAGTGGTACCCCCTCGGGTGAGGACTACTGGAAGAGCAGCTCTTCCTACGTGCTGGCTAGCAACCATCTTCTATCTTGACAAAGGGAGGTGAGGGGTGGGTGGGAAATGTTATGAGCCCTAAGTCCTCGTAATAACACGTGACCAAGAGATACTCATTCTCATGCTCCCCATCCCATACACACACTCCCCCAAACCTTTATTCATGCAATTTCTTCCATTCCCTATTCTCTAACTCTACTGTAAAAACCCTACCCAGTCATCAAGGTGCAGGGGAAGTGAGCCCTGTCCACACAGACTCTTTTACTCCCTGAAGAATAACTCAGATCACCTTTTCACATTCACCTTCCTAGAACCCTTGTCCCACCCTACACTGTCTCCCAGCTGGCAGTGACTGTCTTACTTCTCCACCCAGACTTGGAAGCTTTGATGGCATACACACGTCTCCTTCCCATCTGAGTTCCCCACGGGCCCAGCAAGATGGTGTCGTGGGTCAAGGCTATGGAGTCAGAACGGGGTTTACATTCCAACTTCACCGCTTTCATTTACGTGGCCTTGGGCAGGCCACTTAACCTCTCTCAGAGTTTCCTCATCTTTAAAAGGAAGGTGATCCTTCCAGTGATTATTGTGAGGATTTAATGAGAAAATGCCAAGCACGACCTACTCAATAAAGGGCAGTGATGACCACACTGGCACGTTAGTGCTTTACAATTAACAAATAACCTGCGACATATTATCTCATGAGATCCGGTGCCAGTTCCCTGAGAGGCTCTCCCAGAACCCATCTGCTACCCTGTGCTGTGACTGTCAATTCACACAGTGTTCATGAGCCAGGTCACATGGAAGCCACATAGAAGAGCAATTGATTCTGCCCCGGGGAATGATGGAGCAGTGAAGAGAAAGAAGGGAGCAGATGTAAACCCATTTTTTAAAATGGCTCAGACTTCACTGATCACTTGAACTCAGCGCTTGAAGGAGGATTTGGAGTTTGCCAAGCAGAGAAGAGGGGTCTGAGGGTCAGGTTATGCACAAACATTTGCTACTAGGACAGGTTAGTAGAACAATCTGGAAAGGATCAGACTATTAAAAAGCCTTGAGAGTCATCAAATCAATCTGGACTGTCTTCTAGCTCAACTTACAGATTCTCGGCTCTGCCTAACAGTTAGACCTCTCTCTAAATCTCTTTCTCTCTCTCTCTTCTCCTGAAAAGTCTTCTGACCCTGGTAGGAAGTGGGATGCTGGGGATGGCCACAGCCTGAATGCTGTGTGCCCCTTCCCCTCTCCCCCAGCCTACCCTCTCCCGAAGGAAGCAAAACCACACAAGAAACCAAGCAGGGCAGGTTTCTCCTTCTGACCACACTTGAACATGCTTGAAGCCATCACAGCCTTGTGGGTCTCTACCTGAAATTTCACATATAATTTGTCACAACCAAAAAGCCTGTTTCTAATAAAACATTTCCCTCTGTGCTTGACCTTCCTGAATACTCTGGTTCATTTCAGGGTTCTGGTTATTCAGCTGGTGCTGGAAAAGAAAAATTGGCAGCTAGTAACGTCTAATCATTTTTTTTTTAATCTTAGAGATTTTTTCGAAATCCTGTTTTTAGAACACCTAACACAGCTTCTAAAACTTAGCCATCATTTCTGCACACCTAACCTACAGCCCCAGACACAGGCAGGGAGACTTCTGATATTGATGTCTGCTCTCAGAAGAAAGAACCAGAGCCTTCCCTTGAACTTGAGGCTGCTAGGTTATGGAAGGCTCCCCAGCAGAGGCTGGCATTTACAGGGTGGCCGTGTGAGGACAGCGCTGTGAAGTGCTGACAAGAGAGAGCTCATCATGGGTGAAAAAACATTAAAACTGGTCAGTATGAACCACCTTGGCTGTGCCATCCTCCTGAGTTTATTATTGCCTTTTCTCTGCTCTTTTCAAAACAGCCTGGACAGCTTGTTTATGAAGAGCTCTGGAGTGGCCCCTTACAGCCCAAGAGGCAATGACAGAATCACAGGCCATTGTGGCCACATGGCGCCCAGCTAAGAAAATCTCAGGGAGAGGCAGGGAGATAGGCCAGGGACTGGCCTTTGATCTCAAAAATGCCTGCCCAGGGCTTCCCGGGTGGCACAGTGGTTGAGAGTCCGCCTGCCGATGCAGGGGACGTGGGTTCGCGCCCTGGTCCGGGAAGATCCCACATGCTGTGGAGCGGCTGGGCCCGTGAGCCATGGCCGCTGAGCCTGCGCGTGCAGAGCCTGTGCTCCGCAACGGGAGAGGCCACAACAGTGAGAGGCCCATGTACAGCAAAAAAAAAAAAAAAAAAAAAAAAAAAAAAATGCCTGCCCAGTAAAGTGTAGCTGGTTGCTGAGTAGCTGTTCAGTAAACACACATTGACTGAATAAGGAAAGAACCTTCAAAATCTTCACCAATAGCCCAGTAAAATGTATCTGCAAGAGAGAAGTCAAACTCTTTCCAAAACACACAGCCTACCCCTACTTCTATCCTTCCTCCTCCCAAGAAATTTGTTTTTGTTTCTGAGGTTGAGTACAGGGATTACACTGAGAACTTTTGTTAAAAATATTTAAGATTTATTTGCTCTCTGAAAAAAAAGATGTGGAAAATACAGAAGAAAATTCTGTAACCCAAAGGGCAATTTATATTGTATATGCATATATAGTTTCTTTCATAAATCTGAGCTCAAGTTGGAGATATAGTCTTGTAACCTACATTTACACACTATGCCCTCTATCAAGCATACAAAAATCCAGAACCTAAATTTCCTTCACTTCTTACCAGAAGTAAAACCACACTGCATTCCTTAAGATGGAGCCTTTTATTTTTTTTTATTTTTAATTTTTACTAGAAATACAACCGTTTTTAAAGAGAGGGGAGTAAACTAAAAGTAAATGGCCCAGCCAAGTTAAAGCAAGGAAGATTTGGTGTCACTATCAGCGACCCCAGCAGAGTTTGCCCATTTCTTATCTGAAGGGTTTCTCCTCACACCAAGGTTAATTTGTTTTGTTAATCTCAACCAAGGTAGAGGATATCTGTGTCTCCCCAAGACTACCAGAAGATTTCTCCTCCTCTGCCCTCGAGTGGGCATTCCAACTCAAAAGACAGGGAGAAGAGAAGCATCAGATGAGAACCGCCCACATCATTTCCTTCCTTAAAAAGGTCCCTGGTCTCCCCCAAACTAAAAAGAAGCAATCCGTCTTCTTAGACAGCAATGTCAAGGATACATCTTCGGCCTCATGTCCCATTAACCCTCCTCTCCCATCCCTAACCTGTGTGTAATATGCCAGCACAACCAATGTCATGTCCTTGTTCTTTTGTGTCTCTTTGCCTTTGTACATGTGAGCTATCCTTTCTAGAATGTTCTCCTCTTCTGCTGAACTCCAGTTCATTCTTCAAGACCCAGCCTAAATGGGACCAGGTATGGCTTTCTCCATTTCCCTCAGATAGACCCCTGTGGTCCCTCAGCACTTTGTGAATACTGCATTTGAACAGTTTTCTCCGTGCATTATAATAATCTTTATCTTTCCCACTAGACGGTGAACTCCTGAGGGTACAGATCAAGACCATGTCTTAACTTACCTCTGGATACCCCCAAGGAACACCCACATACATGATACATGGTAGGAGTTCAAGAAATGTTTGCTGAATGAATTTAAAAATCCAGTCTCATCCTCATGGCCAAAACCTGATATTGACAGCTTGAGCAGGAATTCCTTACCCAGTTCCCTCAGCATATCTCTTGTATAGGTCAAAATGTTTCTTCTATTGTGTTGAGGTACATTCCCCCTATACCCAGTTTGTCAAGAGTTTTTTTTTTATCATAAATCGATGTTGAATCTTGTCAAGTGCTTTTTCTGATCTATTGAGATGATTATATGATTTTTATCCTTTGTTTTGTTAACATGATGTATCATGTTGATTGATTTGCAGATGTTGAACCATCTCTGCATCCCTAGAATAAATCCCACTTGATCGAGATGTATGACCCTTTTAATATATTGTTGAATTCAGTTTGCTAATATTTTGTTGAAGATTTTTGCATCTGTGTTCATCAGGGATGTTGGCCTGGAATTTTCTTTTCTTGTGGTATCCTTGTCTGGTTTTGGTATCAGGGGAATGCTAGCCTCCTAAAATGAATTTAGAAGTGTTCCTTCCTCTTCTGTTTTCGGAGGAGTTTGAGAAGGATTGGTATTAATTCTTTGAATGTTTGTCAGAATTCACCAGTGAAGCCAACTGGTCCTGGACTTTTTTGGGAAGGCTTTGGATTACTGACTCAACCTCCTTATCAGTATATTTTCTATTTCTTCATGATTCAGTCTTCGAAGGTTGTATGCTTCCAGCAACTTACCATTTCTTCTAGGTTGTCAAACTTGTTGGCATATAACTGTTCATAGTACTCTCTTGTGATCCTTTGTATTTCTGCGGTACCAGTTGTAATGTCTCTTCTTTCATTTCTGATTTTATTTGAGCACCCTCTCTTTCTTTTCTTAGCAAGTCTAACTAAAGGTTTGTCAATTTTGTTTATCCTTTCAAAGAACCAGCTTTTAGTTACATTGATCTTTTTTATTGTCTTTTTTGTCTCTATTTCATTGTCTTTTTCATCTCTATTTCATTTATTTCAACGCCAATCTTTGTTACTTCCTTCTTTCTACTAAGTTTGGACTTCATTTGTTCTTTTTCTAGTCCCTTGAGGTGAAATGCTAGGTTGTTTAAGATTTTTCTTGTTTCAAAGTGTTCCTTTTAATGCTTTTATGGCTTAAACTTTTCATGCATTCAGTTTCGTTTCCTCCTTTCAACCTTAGTGATTTCACTAGTTCAAACAAAATAAAGATACAACACTACAACTAACAGTATCTAATAATAGACACAATATCATTCTAATGCCTAACCACTGTTAACATTTTGATGTAATAACTTCCCAGAGTCTTTTTTATATTTATATATTGATGTGTTTATGAATGTGTATTCAAAAAAATGTCCTTAATTTACACATACTGTTTAAGAACTGATCTTTAGTAACGAAAAATGATATAGGTTGCCCAGCGATAGTTGCGTGGAACCCAGATTATGCATCTCCCCAGGATGGCTCATCCACCTGCCTCTTGGGCCCTAGGTTGCTTGCTCTGTGGAGAGCTGGTTGTCGTTACTACCACCTCATTCCCTGGGGCAAGCCTGCAACTCAGCCTCTGTAGCTCCTGCTGCAATGGAACAATGACTCTAGGTAGTACCTGTTACCTCCATTGCATAGATGAGAAAACTGAGGTTAGGCCACTCCACAGGAGTGTGCAACCAAGTCAAGGTTTAAACCCAAGACTGTTTAACTCCAGAAGTTATGCCATGGGCTTCCTCGGTTAAAAAATTGAGGCCACAGTTTGAAATATCACAGTGAGGAAAAGGCTCGAAGTATCTCTCGTTCGATTTCTGTCCCCTCAGACAACTGAAGGTAACAGTCCATGTAATGAGCAAATAATCCCCTTGGAGTCCCAAAGTTGTAGGTGCTGATAAATTTCACACACACACACACACACACACACACACACACACACACACACACACACACACAATCATGAACAATGGCTTACACAAGAGCTTTATTTCTCTCTTACACAAAAATCCACAAGCTTGCAGCCCAGGGCTGGTATACTGTCTCTGCTCCACACAGGGATGCTGGCCTTGCCCAAATCACTGCTCTCCATCCCCAGGGAGGGCTCCTGCTCTCATGGTCCAAAGTGGTAGCTCCTCATTCCAGGCAGACAGAGGGAGAAACATGCAGCAGAAGGAGTAAACGGCAACTACCAGCTGTCTGATAAGGAAGGCTCCCAGAAGCTACCTCATAACATTGCCACTTACAGCTCGCCAGAGCACAGGTGCACAGCCACACCCAGCTGCAAAAGGAGGCCAGTCAAAGAAAAGGAGAACAAACATTGGGAGATAACTAACAACCTCTGTCACAAATAGGAAACTAAGGAAG
>NW_006791298.1:3482304-3496431 GCF_000442215.2 Lipotes vexillifer | reverse complement strand
AAACTAAGGAAGAGCGGAAGTGTGTTCTGGAGCCACCTCTGCTCTTACTAGCAAAGAGGTAACCCTGGACAACAGGGGAGGAAGGAAGGGAAAGGGAATTAACATTTAATGAAGGCCTATGACGTGTCTGTTGCTCCATTGGGCACTGGGGGCCCTACTGGGAACAAGACAGACAGAGTCCCTGCCCTTCAGGATTTTACAGCTAGTTAGGGGTAGAATCGAAATTCTAGACAAATCCACATAGTGTTGGCTTCCTAGAGCTGCCATAACAAATAATCATAAATGTGGTAGCTTAAAACAACAGAAGTTTATTCTGTCTCAGTTCTGGGTGCCAGAAGCCTGAAAGCAAGGTGTCCGCTGGGCCACACTTCCTCCCGAGGTTCCAGAGGAGATTCCTCCCCTGCCTCTACCAGCACTGGGTGGCTCGAGTCACTCCTTGGCTTGTGGCTGCAACACTCCAATCTCTGCCTGGCTTCCCATGGCCTTCTCTTCTGTCTTCTCCTCTTCTGTCTCTCATAAAGACACATCATTGGTTTTAGGGCCTACCCAGGTAATTCAGGATGATCTGTCTCATCTTGAGAGAGTCTTAACTTAGTTATATCTGCAAAGGCCCTTTTTCTAAATGAGATCACAATCACAGATTCCAGGGATTAGGATGGGAGCCACCATTCAACTCACTATAACAATAAACTAACAGACCAAAATCATCGTCCATTGTGGTATCAAGGTATTCAGCATCATCACTCATAATTTCCATTGATACTAAGTGTAATTAATTATTTCACTGTGAGCCATTCAAAATAAGCATCATTAAATCTATGATTATGCATTATAAGGATAAATGCCATAGAGAAAAAATCCAAAGGCACAAACCCTCAACTCACGTTTGCGAGATCCTTTTTCTAAATAAGGTCACGTCCATAGGTTCCAGGATGTGGACATATCTTTCTAGGAGCCACTATTCAACCCACTACACGACTAAAGCCCTGCATGGGATGCAGGTCCTTTTCACTCTGAAACTCGGGGTCGGCAAGTCTGCTTCTACAAGCATTTGTGCAGTGGCCTGAGTGGAAGGCACTATGCTAAACACTCTGGGGGTCAACTGGATGAGTCACAAAGAGTCCAGCCCTTATTTAGTAATCTAGTGGAAGGTATCACGTAAGACCACAAATGGCCATCCAGAAGCAGAGCCAAGAGAAAGGTCCCAACAGAGGACTATGACGTCACAGGACGTTAGGTTAGATTCAAGGATCAGGAAAAGCTTCGTGGAGGGGGCAGGCCCCAAAGGCTAGACCAGAAAGACTGGAACTCAGAATTCTGAGTCTGGAAGTCCACTGCCTCATCCCCTTCCACCCCCACGAGATCCTGGCACGCAAGCCTTCCTTCACCATTCCTGACTTCACAGATCGTTCTCTCCATTTCTGCCTAAACCAGCCAAATGAGCCCTTTCTGTGAATACAGCCAATGAGCTCTGTCTGAAAATAGTGCATTGTGCAAACAAATACACTGTCTTGTTCACTAATTGTTCACATTAAATTATGTTTTTAACATTTTCTCTTTGAAACATGGGCATCTTGTGCAAATCACTATTATTTACTCATCCGATGGAAAAATTCGCTGTCCATATCATGATTCAAGGAGTTTAGGCAGTGCCTATTAGGTGTCAGCATTGTTGGGGAACATGGAAACTTATAAGACAGAATCCCTGCCTTCAAGAAACGAAGGGGAACCCAGTGAATACTTCTTAATAGATTAAATGCACTGAATTATGTAATAGAGTAAGTGTCTTATTAAGAGAACTTGAGTCAGCACACGAGAGGCCCTGTCCCTTGAGACTAGTTTCCCCCTCACTCTCCCACACATTTCCAAACCAGGAAGCACAGTGTAAAAGTTCTTTCCTATTACAGAACAGACCATATTTTTTTTGCAGCATGCCAAACACTCTTCAAGATTGCTGAAACTCTTTGAATGCTTAAAAATAAGCCCAGGAAGTAAAACTGAGGAGAATAAACAACTGCAGATCACTTTCTAGTGTTTCCAACATATTTATTCCATTTTCTTCATGGTTTCATGTAGCAGTTACTCACACTGATTGACTTTAAAAAAAGAGAGAAAAGAAAACTGGAATAAAGTTGACCCAGATGTGTACAGCGCCTCGCTCTGGGAAAACGTGTGCAGAGGCCTTGAGACTTCACACACTTGAAAGGCAGCAGGGGAAGGTTGACGTTTATGGCTGAGAGTCTTCCACTGCAGCAAGAAGGTCAAGCGAAAGGCAAAATAGCTGTGATGACCTCTGTCTCACCTAAAATTCCAACCATGGCTTTCAGACCTTCTTGGGGACAAGAGGGTTGGGAGAGGCATGGAGTGGCTTCAAGGGGTCCTTTAATCCACCTATCACCATATGGTACCTGAAGACAACTTCAATATACTACTTTTCTTCGAGTCCATAAGATACTATTGTCATTAATAAAATCCACATCCACTAAAAGTGCTTGATTTGGGGGTATTCTTTCATATGCACTTACTGAACAGATAGATACTATAAATGTAATGACCATCACCTGTTCAGTTTTCTAGGTTAAAGAAAAAAAAAAGGACCTGAGGAAAAGTATACACGCTAAAGCTTTACGAGGAGAGGACAGTATAATCCCAGAGTGGAAGGCAAGAGGGAATAAGAGAGGTGAGGTAGGAAAGGAGATAAAGCAGATACAAGGCAACTCGTTAGGTAGTTACCAAGCTGTCACAACCTCACAAGAAACTGCTGGCTGCTGGCTCACCAGGACAAGGCTGTGTAGAACCCACCATGGCCCAGAACAGTCTCCCCATCTCCTGCCTCCCCTTGGCCAAGGTTCACCCATGGGTCTTAAATCCCCTGCACTTCTTGGTCATATCCAGTAGTCCCTAAGGAGAGTTCCCAGAGAAGCCAGTGCCCACAGAGCTTCAGGTGAGTCCTGGCATGGTGGGAGATGCCAGGGCTTCTGCGGTACAGGTTGAGCCAGGTCTGGGTGCCAATGCTGCCGGGCTCCATTGCAGCAGGAGCTACAGAGGCTGAGTTGCAGGCTTGCCCCAGGGAATGAGGTGGTAGTAATGACAACCAGCTCTCCACAGAGCAAGCAACCTAGGGCCCAAGAGGCAGGTGGATGAGCCATCCTGGGGAGATGCATAATCTGGGTTCCACGCAACTATCGCTGGGCAACCTATATCATCTTTTGTTACTAAAGAGAGAGGCAGAGGCAGGTGGATGAGCCATCCTGGGGAGATGCATAATCTGGGTTCCACGCAACTATCGCTGGGCAACCTATATCATCTTTTGTTACTAAAGATCAGTTCTTAAACAGTATGTGTAAATTAAGGACATTTTTTTGAATACACATTCACAAACACATCAATATATAAATATGAAAAAAATCTCCGAAAAGTTATTACATCAAAATGTTAACAGTGGTTATCACTGGTGTATGAATGAATGCTTTTTATTATCCTCTCTTTTGCTCATCTGTATTTTACCTATATAATAAAACAATAAACTTCTATTTACAAAAGAAAAATAGGTCCTCATGTAAAAAGATGTTGGGAGTCACAGGCCTAAACTCATGAGTCATGAAGGAATCAGCATTTCTATGTACTATTTCCAGTTGTGACCTCATCCTTTTCTTTGCCTCTTTTCTTCATCTGTAAACAAAAGGCTCCAGCACTTTAGAAGGGAGCCTAGCTCAGCGTGAGAAACATGTGTTTCTGCGGTAAAAAGACCTGAGTATGAACTACGTATCTGCAAATTCTTGGCTATGTGATCTCGGCAAATCCAGACCTCAGTTTCTTTATCTGTAAATTGGAGGTGATAATAGATCTACCCCCATGGAATTGTTCTGAGGAGCCAGTGTCAGAACATAAATCAAAACAGTCTGGAAGCAACAGTGCACTACTTGTGCGTTATCTTAAAGTAATAAGGAAGACCAGGAGAGTCTGAGATGTAGGAGAATATAGATTTTGGATATGAGAGGGTTTTTAGGTTCATAATAAGACTAAGGAGCAATTAGAACAGATTTCTTTCCCTTGCCTTGGTGCCAGGATGAAGAAAACTGCCTGACACTTAAGACAAGTTCTAGTTACCTGGCAGGAACTTAACTGTGAACTTTGGCAACTCTGTCCATGGCTAGGCACAGAAAATACTCTTAGAATTTGCCAAGGTTCAAGAGGGGATTCAAAGACTCACCAAATTTTAGAACTAGAAGCATTGCAGCTTAAAATTTCACATTGTATAGATAAGAAAAGCAAAGCTCAGTCATCTATCCAGCATGACTCACCCAGGGTCACATATCTTTGTGGCAGAACTGCCTTTTGTAATCATAAAACAGGGGTCACATGAATGTTTGTAACGTGCCTGGCATGCACTAAACACTTGACATAGTTGGTTTCATTTCATTTTTGAAAGAACTCGATGAGGGGAGCATCGATGGACCCTTTTCAGAGAGAGAAACTGAAACTCAGGAAGCTTAAGCAATTTGACAGAGGTTGTACAACAGACCCAACAGTAGGCCACCAAAGTCTAAGTTCTTCCCCTGTGAGACTCCACATCCAGGGGCCTCCTCAAGTCCCTGTCCGACGTGCTGCTATTGCATCATGGTCCTGGGCAAGCCCACAACCACCCTCCACCTAGAACATCCCATGCCTGAGACAAGACCTCATTTGCAGCATAAATGAGACCCAGGGCATCTGGAGAGAGCTGTTCATATCTGAGCAGTTTAACTTTTATTTTTTAAAAATAACTCTTATCTTCTCTACTCTCAAAATCCAGCCAAGGAAAAACAGCTAGATATCCATTTCTGGGGAAGTCATTTTGGTTTCCTCCTGCTCTTCCCTAAATTCAATTTTCACGACTTTTCTCTCCTCCTCCCTTTGGCTCTGGATAAAGTGACATTGCAGTATTCACTTTTATTTTAACTTGGGAAAATGTATGGCTTTTCTTTTGACAAAAATAAAAATAAAAAATAAAGTTTCATGTGGAACCGAAAGAGGGTTTTCTTCTTTGTGCATATGCCTCGGTGGTGAGCAAAACGGAGAATGTCATTTCAGAACCTTAAAATCAAACTAAAGCACATATGCTCTATAAAAAGCATTGTTTGACAAGATCAAGTTACCTCAAGAGAGGGAAGCGATTTCACTAACCCTGCCTCTCCTGAACATCTGAATCTCCCCCATGACTCTGGCAGGAGGGTGGGGATACAAGGGGTTAAACCCCACCCAGGTGCATCTGGGTAACTATGCTCTGGACACTCACTAAAGAGCTGCCTGCAACGCTTAACCTTCAGCAGGTACAGAACGGGTTAAGGGAACTGACACAGCTGGATTTGCATTTAAGAGAAATCTGTGGAACAGGTCTGAATATCCACAAGCTGTGCAATTCTTGGAAAGGTCACTCAAGGCATACATAAAATGTCTTTTACAAATACACACACATATACACACAAATCTTGATAGCACATGCGCTCCTGAGATGAAACCATATGTTCCCAAAATGGTCCTGGCTTTCTACAAAAGAGGACATCGGAGGCGTGATCCCTCCTGTAATCACTGCCAAAGAGGAGGTCTCAGGTTGTCAGGACCTGTACCTATGAGGACGGGCGCGTGTTCCAACAGGCAGTTTACTCGGAAATGTGCATAGAGGTGGATGGATTTCCATCACAAGTTTGTTTTACTTAGTGACCTAGAAAAAGGTCTCGAAGAAATCCCATTTGCTGAGATCTGTTCTTCCCCATATTATAAAGGTGTTGTATATTACCCGTGTTTGGCAAAGGTCTATAGGAAATGACAAGAATCCAGATTATTGAAGGGCATTTTAAATGGGAAGTAGAGGCTAGTAATCATTAATTATTATAATACTCTCTTATCTACATAGTCCCAGTATTCTCCAGGGAATTATTTTATTTTGATCATTAGTGACTTAAATAAAAAGCAGCTTAATTACTTGGGGAATTAGGCTATAAATTACGGTGAAATTTTCTCATTTTTATTATGAGACTAGTTGGCTATGTCTATAGTTTCTGAATCCCGTTCTACTTTCTAATTTTAAATTACACTCTCATCTTCACCATCTTCTTCCCAAGTACCATCGAGGCCAAGCCAAAATGTCAACAGAATGAGTTTTTCCATGATGGTGGGAGTCTATTGTCACATATGCTTTGCCGTGACCCGATTAACAAATCATGAATAGACATCTCGTGATAGCTCTTTCCATCTTCAACTTGACTAATATTTTCATAATTTATTATTTTTAGATCTACATCACCTTCTATACTCTATATGTCAATTAATATAAAATTGTATACGCTTGTTTCTTTACCATTTGTGTTAGAAAGATTAGTTTTTACACACACGAAGGAATTTTTAAAATATTAAATATTCACGATGTCAAGAGTTGTATACACCCCTGCCCTACAACTATTTTCATTATCCGTTCATTTAGAAATATGCTATCTTCTTTTGGAACTCCTTGAAATTAAGAAGATTTTTTTTTTTATTCACCCATCATTTACTGTTGTTTGGCTCTAACACAGGATTAGAATTTTTTTCACCTTTATGACCCATACTTCCCCATAAAGTCACATACATTTATTAAAGAAAACTGAAAATATAGAAAGGCTTGAAAAAGAATATTAAAACAACTCATAATCCTACCACCTTATTTTAAAATCTTAATATCCTTATGCATTAAAGTCTGTAGTAAGGCAGAGCATTTGAAAAAAAAGGCTTTAATTAAAAACATATAATTTAAAAAATACCTTTAAATCCCTAAGTATGTCTTTAAAACCAACAAATAGTTTTTCTTTCCATATTGCTTATAGAATCTAGCAGTTGGAAATGGCTAGATTCCCACATCCCTGGAGCCCAGAAGGTTAAGGATTTGCTGGCCATGACCGGTTCCATCAGGCTCCTGACCTGCCCTTTGCTCTTCTCTGCATTACAACAGACTCCCCTCCACTATTCCTTTGCCTTTGAAGCAAGGTAACTGAGTGGGTAACGTAAGATAGGGCCCAACGAGGGCTCTCAGCAACAAGAAGGAGCTACAACCACCAGGAGTGAAGACGCCACAGGCTGGCCATGAGACCCCACCAGCCGCCCCAGAGCACAGGTTAAGGCTGTGTCTTAGTTTGCTCAGGCTGCCCTAGCAAAGTACCACAGACTGGGGGGTTTAAACAACAGAAATGTATTTTCTCACACTTCTGGAGGCTTAGAAGGCCTAGATCAGGCCTGATCAGGTGTCTGCAGGGTTGGTTTCTGCTGAGGCCTCTCTCCTTGGCTGGCAGATGGCCGTCTTCTCCCCGTTATCTTCACTTGGTCTTTTCTCTGTGCACATCTGTGTCTGAATCTCCTCTTCTTATCAGGACACCAGTCATACTGGATTAGGACTTGCCCTAGTAACCTCATTTTAACTTATTTTCCTCTTTAAAAGCCCTATTCCCAAATACAGCCATATTCTGAGGTACTGGGGATTAGGACTTCAGTATATGAATTTTTAAAGGGGACACAACTCAGCCCATAACAGGTTGGTTTAAGTTTGCTGTTAGTCTGGTTGAATTCTGAGATTTGGGATTAAATGAACTGAAAGGTCCAAGCCAATCTGGCAAAGGAAACAATCACCAGCTCTGAGAGGCATAGGGCTGCCTCGTGTTCTTTTTGAAATCTTAGACCCTGAGGAAGAGATTATGGGACTGTGAGTCACGAGCATGGCTATTTCCAACTCTGCCACCACCTGGCTGTGAGACTTTAGGTAAGTCCCCTTATTTCCCTAGGCCTCAGTTTCCTCCTTTATAACAGGTGGGCACCATGTCAGTTTAAAACGAATTGTTAGATGATCTCTAAAACCTCTATGAACCCTATAAATGAAAAAAGGCACACAACACTTGGGTCTTGCTTCCTGCATAATCGCAAACCTATCACATTACCCCCCCAAAGATTCACATTCTTCAGCTGGACAACCATGCACTCCACTGCAAGGCTCCGCTGAACTGATGCCCCTTGCCCTGGTACCCTTCTCTGCCATCCGACTAGTCTACTGGCTATCTTTCTCCTCTCCTTTATTGATGTCTAGAGAAATCCCTCCCTTCCCTGCTACATCACCCATTCTTAAGACCCTGCTTGAATGCAGCCTCCTTCATAAAACCTTTCCTCTCCCTGTATGGTTTGGTTTCACCTCCCTTACTGTACATGTGTCATTCTCCCTGGCCTCAACAGTATTTCATTTCTTATAACTATCTACACACTCTCAAGTGCAAAAGACAACTATAATATCTTACTTTTCATAATGGGGAAAGGATAAAATATACATGTGCCTGCACACTGGTGCAAAAGGGAATACAGGAAGGTTCAATCAGAAGGTAATGAGATTGATTGCCTAGGGGATATGAGTGGACATGATGGGAGGGTGGGAATGGGGTAGAAGGATGGTGAGAAGGGACATGTCTTTGAGTATTCTTTTCTGTATAGTCCTGACTTCTAAAACCGTATTAATGTTTCACACATAAGCAAACATATAAATAAATAAATAAATAAATAAGCGAAATCAATAAGGATGGGTAAAAATAAACCTAAAATGGAATGCAACTACACAAATGAAGCCACTTAAAATTCAAATGAATGATATCACGAAGAGGGAAGCAGGAGGGGAAAATAACCTTGGTATCCCAACTCCAACTTCAACCAACTTTTACCTGGATTTGGAACTGGACCCGCAAAGATTTAATGAAGAAAAGGAGAGGAGCGTGCATTAAAAAAAAAAAAAAAAAAAAGTTAGCTAACCACTAATTTAGTTCATTTGTTTCATAGTTGATATAACAGAGATTGTTAGATTTCTTCCCACTATCCAGTCTCCCTTTTCCCCTCTTATAATAGAACCCTGTTTTTATTGGGGGCACCAATGGGATCATCTGAGACCTTTTCCTAGCCTCCCTTACAGATAGCTGGGGGTGGTCATGTGACATTGGTTTGGCCAGTGAGATGAACCTGGACGTAACTAGGGTGAGGGTGGTGGGGTCCTGAGGAAGCTTTTTAAAGGGGGCTGACTCAGCTGGTGCCGACACTTTTGCCCATCCCCTTCTTGCCATCAAGAACATGAATGTGAGGCAGAGGGTAGATCAGCTACCTTATGACCACAAGATGATGAGCATACACTAAGGATGATTGAGGGAGAGAGAAGAGGTGTCTGGGTCCCAGAAGACACTGTGGAATGGAAATGTCAGTTCTCTAAAATCTCTAATGAAATCTTGCCTTTTCATTACATGAGAAAATTAAACAATGTGTTTCTCCATAACATTTTTTTTTTTTTTTTTTTTCCTGGTACGTGGGCCTCTCACTGTTGTGGCCTCTCCCGTTGCGGAGCACAGGCTCCGGACGCGCAGGCTCAGCGGCCATGGTTCACGGGCCCAGCCGCTCCGCGGCATGTGGGATCCTCCCGGACCAGGGCACGAACCCGTGTCCCCTGCATCGGCAGGTGGACTCCCAACCACTGCACCACCAGGGAAGCCCTCTCCATAACATTTTAAACCAATATTTTTCAGGTCCCTGTAACACACGGCTGAATACAGATTCTGACACAGCTGAGACTAGTGACAGAGCCAGATTTAGAATCCACACCTCTTAACTCCCAGTTCAGGGTATTTTCAACCACATGTGCCACTTATAAGTAACCCCTAAGCTCCCGTTACATCTCCAGCACTGCACAGATTCATCCTTCCTATTTATCCAAGAAAACAAGAGTCTATTATTGCATCCTCAAGTCCGACTAAGCTGGGATTGGAAAGTTTCCCTGGTTGCTATTGATTCCATTAATTCATATGAAACTCTTTGAATTACTTTTAAAACTGTGCATATGACAACTCTTTCTTCTTTTCCGTTTAACTAGGTAATAGACAAAGGATTTTTTTTTTTAAGCTAAGGATAAGCTCTTTTCTTACACTTACTGACTCAGACTGAATATATTTAGGAAAGCCTTGAAGTCTAACCCTTGGTATCACTTGAATATAACATGGTTTGGATGTTTTGGTAACATCACACTATAAAGTGGTCTTTTATTTTACCACTTTCACACTCATCTTGCCCCTCTGTATTTCCCCAGTGTTTAGAACACTGTGTTGCGATTCTTCGTTATTTATCTGCCTTCCTCACTAGGTTGTTAGCTTCTTGAGGGCAGGGCATTAGGTCTAGTAACATCCACTATCTAGCACAACCTCCACGTCATGGGAGTTATCTTCATTAACAAATGGATGGAAAGACGAATGAATTATTCTGGACCTCAGAGAAGCAAAATACACATAGGCATACCTCATTTTATTGTGTTTTGCTTTATTGTACTTTATAGATATTGCATTTTTTTTACACATTGAATGTCTGCAGGAACCCTGTGTCAAGAAAGTCTATCGGCACCATTTATTCCAACAGCATTTGCTTACTTCATGTCTCTCCATCACGTTTTGGTAATTCTCAACATATTTCAAACTTTTTCATTATTATTATATTCATTATGGTGATCTGTGATCAGTGACCTTTGATGTTACTACCACAACTCACCGAAGGCTCAGATGATACCATTGTTTAGGAATAAAGTATTTAATTAGGTATATACACTGTTTTTTAGACATAACGCTATTGCACACTAAATAGACAACAGTATAATGTAAACATAACTTTTTTTTAACATCTTTATTGAGGTATAATTGCTTTACATTGTTGTGTCAGTTGCTGCTGTATAACAAAGTGAATCAGCTACATGTATACATATATCCTCATATCCCCTCCCTCTAGCTTCTCCCTCCCACCCTCCCTATCCCACCCCTTTAGGTGGTCACAAAGCACCGAGCTGATCTCCCTGTGCTATGCAGCTGCTTCCCACTAGCTATCTATTTTACATTTGGTAGTGTATATATGTCCATGCCACTCCCTCACTTCATCTCAGCTTACCCTTCCCTCTCCCTGTGTCCTCAGGTCCATTCTCTAATCTGCATTTTTATTCCTGCCCTGCCCCTAGGTTCTTCAGAACCATTTTTTTTCTTTTTTAGATTCCGTATATATGTGTTAGCGTATGGTATTTGTTTTTCTCTTTCTGACTTACTTCACTCTGTATGACAGATTCTAAGGCTATCAACCTTACTACAAATAACTCAATTTTGTTTCTTTTTATGGCTGAGTAATATTCCATTGTATATATGTACCACATCTTCCTTATCCATTCATCTGTCGATGGACACTTAGGATGCTGCCATGTCCTGGCTATTGTAAATAGTGCTGCAATGCACATTGTGGTACATGACTCTTTTTGAATTATGGTTTTCTCAGGGTATATGTCCAGTAGTGGGATTGCTGGGTCATATGGTAGTTCTATTTTTAGTTTTTTATGGACCCTCCATACTGTTCTCTACAGTGGCTGTATCAATTTACATTCCCACCAACAGTGCAAGAGGGTTCCCTTTTCTCCACACCCTCTCCAGCATTTATTGTTTCTAGATTTTTTGATGATGGCCATTCTGACTGGTGTGATATGATACCTCATTGTAGTTTTGATTTGCATTTCTCTAATGATTAGTGATGTTGAGCATCCTTTCATATGTTTGTTGGCAATCTGCACTGGGATTTTATTGCAATATTCGCTTTATCACGGTGGTTTGAAATCAAACCCACAATACCTCCAAGGTATGCTCGTAATTAATAAGCTTAATTGTGTGTCCTTCAGAAAAAAAAATTAATAAAAATTGTTTATTCTAAAATCAGGAAAGAGTATTTGGAGGCTTTTTTGGAATTAGAAAATTCATTTGGAATCAGATTCTGTTCACTGCTGAAGACAATATCTTCTCACTGAAATATTTAAAGGCATTATTAGAATCTGAAAAGTGGGATTAATTTTTGCTGAGTCCATTTGGCTAGCTAGAAACCCCAAAACACATGAAGGAGTGCCGCAGGCCCTTAAGCCTACTGGCATTACATCCTCTATTACAGCTACTGACTGACTTAGTAAAGAAGTGTAAATTGGGGGTCAAGACGAGCCAGCCAACAACACCCAAGGCCAAATGTAAAGCTGCTGTGTTACAATTCTGCAAACCTGCAGGTAATCAGCTGCTGGTTCAGATTCTTTGCTGGCATTGAGCTCGGCTGTCATAGAACCATACAAAAGTAATTCACATGTCAACTATCTATCATCACCATTCCCAAAACCAAGACTCCCTATTCTCATTCATCAAGTCAGTCTTCTAATCACCAACACTTATTCAGCACTCAGGGTTGCTAGCTTACTGCAGGCCAGGAGCCGTACTGGGTCCCAGGGGACAGAGAAGTCACACCCCATGGGTGCCTGTTCTGACTCTGCCCCTTCCTACCTGTACGACCCTGCAGGCTGTATAACCCCACTGTGCCTCAGCATCCTCATCTGTAAAATGGGGGTAATAATACTACTACTACCTCATAGGGTTGTTGTAAGGATGAAATGAGTTTCTGTTTGTAAAGCATATTGAAGAGTGCCTGGCACACAGAGAGCCACGTCGAAGTGTTAGTTATTATCAATAGCGAATGAATGAAGAATGAAGAAATGATAACATGAGTAAATATTCATGATATATTCAAATTTTAAAATGACATTTCAAAGCAGATGTATACAGTAAGATGTCAAATTAACATATAACGTGTATGAATAGAAAATACTCTGGTAGAAGATAAAAATATTTTTTCAAAATGAATTTTAATATATTTAAATCATACCTGGCCCCTAATTCATAAAGCAATCCTGGAAATTAATATAAAGCCCAACTAACTGATAGAATATTTGAAGATAAAAATATTAATAGTGATTTCCTCTTAGATGTGGGATTACAGGTTGTTTGGCTTTTATCTATTTTCTCTATAGTTTTCTATGTAAATTTTACCATAAGAAAAGCAACAATTTCATTCATTTTAATAACACAGCCCTCAGTTTCCTGATCCCTGGGATGGAGGCAGCACAGATCTCAGAATCCACAGCTTTGCCCTCTGATACATGGTTATCAGATGCTCAGCCAAAGAAAATGAAGTCATACACTGTTACTTTTCCTTTCCATAATGGTAAGAATGCCTCTTAGAATATCTTTCTTCAAACCAAATCAGAGTCAGTGGCAAGCATGGAAATTAGTATAAAGAGTAAACAGACTTGTTTTACAAAGTTAATTTCAGCAACGTCAGTCTCACTAAATCCTAAATCCCTCCATACTTCTCCTAGCCCTGGATTATGTGGTGACAGACAGTTACTGGAATCTAGAGGAAAGAAAGAACACTCTCTCAAAAAAAAAAAAAAAAAAAAAAAAAAAAAAAAAAAAAAAAAAAAAAAAAAAAAAAAAAAAAAAAAAAAAAAAAAAAAAAAAAAAAAAAAAAACCTACCACATGGTGTCCGTTCTGCTACTTAAGTGATTTTCCCTTCTCTAACATTGAGAAGTTCCTCCACCCCTTCACCTGGTTTGATATTTAAAACCAAGAGTAAACCATTTATGGTTTTAGCAATTTTACAGCAGTATTAAAAGCTCTGTCCAGTCCTACATAGAAATTAGAATTTTGTAAAACTCAAGTAAGCAGAAGAGGGTACCTGTAACAGAGCACAAAGAACATTGCCTTTCCTCCTCTTGGAGTTAAATTCACTCTTAGAGTCCAGTCATCCAAACACAGCTAGGTTTCCTGGTGCCAACGGAACCCATATCCATGAGTGCCCTTCAGAACTCAGGACTACATCGGTGACAGCAGGACCATAGCATTGTTCGTTGTTAAAAGGACTGGGTCAAGACTCTGATGTGGCCTGATGCCAGGCACCATGGACAAGATGCTCAACCTTTCTGGGCCTCAATTCCCTCATCTATAAAACAGGCATATTAATATAACTTTTGAAGAATGCTGCAAAAGCGTGTGTGAAAGCACTTGATAAAATGTATCGCACTCCATAAATGTGCAAATTCAAGAGGCACAAAGAGGGAAAATGTTAAAAGCACAAAAGGAAACAAAAGGCAAACGCTTGCAGTGGGTGTACCCGCCAAGGCTGCAACTAACAACGCTGGGTCGGGGACTCTGCTAGGCATCTCTGCTAGGCCTGTGTGTGCAGCTGCCATCAATCACATCCCGAAAAAC
>NW_006791298.1:3469225-3482294 GCF_000442215.2 Lipotes vexillifer | reverse complement strand
TTTTAGGGAAAACTCAATGAGCCAGAAGCGAGAGAGACTGATTAAAGAGGCAAAATAAACACTGTATTCCCGGGATCTCGGAGACTAGCAGCCCCACACCCTAGATCTGCACCTTCCGACCTGTGACCAAGGGGGAAGGGGAGTGTGCTGGGGGGAGCCGGTCGCGTGTGAGGTCGCGTGTGAGGTCGCGTGTGACTGAGCGCTCTGCCCCTCCCGGTGCTTCTCCGTGGGTGGCGGGGGGTACTTTATGTACCGTTTCCATAGAGAAGCACAAACTTGCCGGGAGATTTATGAACTTCATTTCCCCATCAGAGGACAGGGAGATATTTCTGTCCTGGGTTAGGGTGGGCAGATCATAAAGTCACATACGTTGCGTTCTCTTTCTTTCTCTCCTCCTCCTTCTGTCCCTGGCCCTCTTTCTCTCCCTCTGTTTCTCCCTCTCTCACTTTTTCTGTCTCCCTCCCTCTCCCACTCACTCCAGGCCCCTTCCTGTCTCCTTCCCTCCCCTCTCACCCCTCCTTTCTTCTCTCTCCTTCCTACTCCTTCTCTTTTTCTCTTTTCCCTTTCTTTTTCCAATAATTCTTTACTGAATACCTACCATATTAGCACCAGGTACCAGACTTGGCGCATCAATATTGTAGCAAATGGCTTCTTCGTCCTTTATTCTTTCCTTTTATAAATTCTTTCAACCAAAAAATTGAAGCATCTATTATGGTGCCAGGTACCCAGTAGAAAAACTATTTATTTCAACTCAGAAAATATTTTTGAATTATCATAGTATGCTGGGAACTAGGGATAGAGAATTGAATAAGACGTAGCCTTTGCCACCAAGGAGCTCACAGGTTACGGGAGACCCACATGTGAACAGGAGACATATGTTATTTAGTCTATAAGGCAGAGATGGCCGGCTGTCCAGAGAATTGTGTGTGCCTTTCAAGATGCAGAGTTATTGCTGGGAAGTGGCCAGCAAGGATCTACACATCTCGTCCCAGCCCCACCCCAGCTGTCTAAATGTGGTCAGGTAACAAAGTGAGCTGTGGCCAAAAATACCCTCCTTGTAACCCTTCACATTCTCCCTCTCCCATCTGCTGGCTGGAGATTGACAGTATGTTAAGGTAACGAACGGTAGAAGCTGCAAGTTGAGGGTGGCAGAACCTCCATCAACCTGGGTCCCTGAATGACTGTGCAGAGCAGAGTCTCCCAATCCAGGGCAAATTGGTCTTCAGATAGCAAGAAATATACTTTTATTGTATTAAGCCCCTGAGTTTTCAAGGATTCAGTTATGACAGCTAGTACTATCTTAATAGTGTGACAGTTCATTTGACAAATATTTATTAATACTATAATATTAATATAATAATATATATTATTTTTATATGTTATATGCCAGATATTATTCTAGGGATATATCAGTGAACAAGAGAGACAAAAATCTCTGCCCTTCTGGAGCTGATATTCTACTGAGTACCCAGAATAATGGTAGGTGCTCAAAAAATATTTATTGAACGTATAGCTCCACTGAGTTTGCATTTTAGAAGAGAGTGGGGGAACTGAGAAGCAGGTAAACAAAGCCCCAAAATAATTTAAAATAGCAAATGACTGAACAATCTAGAATAAGAATACTTTCAGAATGTAGCCTGAATTTCTCCAGGTAGAAAAGCCTCTCTCTTGTCTGTTCATTCAATACTAACCCTGCCCTCTGCCCCCCAACCCCAGATAGGGAGTTACTTCCTCACAGGGATGGTCTTATTTGTCTGGATATTTCCAGGACCTGGCACAATGTCAAGCATTTCATAAGCACTCAATAAATGTTGACTAAAACACGGTTTTATTCTCTAAAATTTATATATGTTAGGCATATGGCATATCCTTTTATTTTATCAAAGGATATTTTATATTCCTAAAAATATTACAAAATTAATTTTAAAATATTACAACTATAGACTTGTCAGAGAGAATAGTTCTACCCAGGGGATGGGTTAGCCAGCAACATGGATGGGTAGATAAAAGGGTCAAGGGGCAGTACCAATAGTGAGTGCAGACAAAGGCAAAAGCCTGAGAGCTGAAGTAAGTCAGGAAAATTTTACAGAAAATACCGTTAATAACAGCTTGCTTTTTTAAGGCCTTGTAGAGCTTACGAAGCATTCCCATACCTATTACTTCATTTGACACATTTAATAGCTCTCTAGGGTAGCTATTATTAACCTCAAAGAGATTAAGGGATTTACCCAAGCTCAACGGCTAATAATTAATAGACAGCCAGAATTCGAACTCTTGTCCTTTTATTCTGCATCTTGGAATAAGGCTCCAAGGTGAGGTGGGAATGTATGAAGCAAATTTTAGGGGCTTTGCAGACAGCAGCTTCCTTGGAGCACAGGGTTAAATGTGCTTACATACCACTCAACATTTCCAGTGACTGGCTCACCTTTGCTTATAAGAAATTTCAAGCTGTCTCATAAAGGAACCAGGGACTCGTCAGTTTTTCCCCAGCATCCTGCCAATCAGTTCTGGTGCTTCACTAACATCACCACCTTACCCTGATTTCATCATTAGGCAACAAAATCCAGTTCCTTGATTAGATGAGGAAGGAACACTTAAGTTCAACAAGTAAATTTAAAATGAAGTGGAAGGGACTTGCCCGGTGGCACAGTGGTTAAGAATCCGCCTGCTAGTGCAGGGGACATGGGTTCGAGCCCTGGTCCGGGAAGATCTCACATGCCGCAGAGCAACTAAGCCCGTGCTCCACAACTACTGAGCCTGCGCTCTAGAGCCAGCGAGCCACAACTACTGAAGCCCACATGCCTATAGCCCGTGCTCCGCAACAAGAGAAGCCACCGCAATGAGAAGCCTGCGCACCGCAACGAAGAGTAACCCCTGCTCGCTACAATTAGAGAAAGCCCGTGTGCAGCAACAAAGGCCCAACGCAGCCAAATAAATCAATGTGTAAAAAATAAAATAAAATAAAATAAAATGAAGGGGAAAGAGGAGGAAGCATTCTTTAGTGTCTACCAAGTGTTAAGGAAATCATTCAGAGTAAAAGAGGAAACAGTATATATTGGAGACGGTTTCAGATAGCATAGAGTTCAAGTTACTGAACATAAAACAACACTGGAGGATTCCTGCTCATATTCCCAGAAATGCTACCATAATTCAAGCAAAGCTCTGGTGATCCAGGTGCCAAAGAAGTTCTTTTAAAATTCTATCTGCTATCAAAACAAATTTAGAAAGTGCACACGTGTTATTTACTTGTATGTTTCTTTAACAGTATGGTAGAGGTTATTGAATGATTATGACATAATATGAAACCTGTTTAATAATGGGATTGGCTGCTTTGGTTAAAGAGGAAGCATACCGTGAATGGAGGATCAAGGATTCACCTATCTAGGACACTGTGGATGGAAGCATGCATCATGCAGGAGGTTGGATATCATGACCTCTAAAGTCCACCTAGAGACCCTGTGATCATCTGTGTTGAACAGAGGTCACCCCAGACCCAGAGGAGTCATAGCTCTAATCTCATAAATGCCATCTCCATGACATCTCTGGGTATCACTTTCTGAGCAGAAAACATACCCGTCTCAAAGGAAATAAGGAAAGGTATGATAAAATAGAAGGAAAATCATAATGTATCTAGGATCAAGATGAAAAGAAAAAAAGTCTAAAAATTTCCAACAATGTTCAAAAGAAAAAGTCTAATAGCTAAGTGTTCAGGACCAGTGATTCCATCTTCCTGAGTCTTGGATTCCTTATGGTAAAATGAGAGGGGAAAGAGACTGACAGAGCACCTCAAAATTCTCCATTAGCTGAGGCAGTGACTCAGTGACTTCAGAAAGAGGCTAGTGGTACATTGGGTGCCTAACTGAAACGAGTAGATATCTATTCTTGGTTGTCACATTTTCTATTTGGGAACCACATGCCAGAATCTCAGTCTGACTCCATCTGCCTCAACTTTAAACTCCAACTTGGTAAACCTAGATGGTCCTCTTTCTAAGGTCTAACCATCTTTTTAATGAGACCAAGATACAGGGCTTATTTGTGGGTGGTGGGTGTTAGCCTTTACTCAAAGTGTCAAGTCCAGAAATGCAGCCAACTTAAAGACAAGATTATATCCACTACCTAACCAGAGACAATGAAGAAGAATGTGGATAACTATTATTTATATTTCTAAATCTGAGTAATAGGCCTGTGTTTGAAGAACACGAATATATTATAAGAATGCAACACTGTTAATTCTGTCCAAGGACCTTCATCAGCCATCTAACATGCTGTTGTTTGTCACCTCTACCTTGAGGGATTATGAGATTTTATCTAAAATGCTTTATAACTTTCCCCAAACTCTTGTCAAATCACATGCTTACATATAAAATACAATCATTCCATAAGACTATCAATGTTATGTGTCTTTCAAATATGTTTTAATAAAGGTATTCAAAGCTGGCTTAAATAATGTGACCTAAAACCTCCCATAATTTATGTCTAAGAGTTTTTTGGACCAAGGGAAAACAAGTACTGTAGGATTTCCCACACTCCCTTCAAGGATTTGAAGGACTTTAGTCTACTTGGCAAATAAAGAAAATACATTTAAGATGTAATGCTCTTGCCAGAGAAAGGGTTTTGACCTTCTAGCCAAACACATTCCAAGCTAATGGCCAACTCAAATGAAAACCAGCTTTTATTCTACAATTTGCAGAATATTTGTAACTACCATTTCCGTCTTCCCCACTCTGCGGACTCACTAATCCATTGCCCTGAAGGAGGGATTATACACAGGCCAGTGGGCAGTGGTTTCTATGTGTGAACAATGAAGAATCAGATCCTCTTTGCTCCTCCTTTTATTTTATTTTTTTTTTAACTCACCTAGCCCAGAAGTCTCCCCTGTGCTAAAGAAGCCCAAGCCTAAACATGATAGGAATGAACACCAGGCTCACAAAATTCATCATGCAAATGTAAGATGTGTGTAATGTGTTCAGGGGATGGGGGGTTATACGTATATGAATGAATGAATGAATGAATGAGAACGGTTACTGCAGAGAGCGGCACACTGGCATTTACCATCACCATCAAAGTGCTTTCTCTTATAAACTTTTAGCACACAAATGTTGACCCACATGGGATAGCACTACCAGAGATTACCAATACTTTTGATGTCATTACTTGAAAGAAAAGACCACTATTTCCCTTATTTCCTAGAAACATTGAAGCCTATAAATCTAGTGAAGATGAAGGGAGGAGATGTGGATGGAGGGCGGTAGAGGAAAGTCCCTACCCAGTGAGTAAAAAACTAAAGACGAGGGGGCTTCCCTGGTGGCGCAGTGGTTGAGAGTCCGCCTGCCGATGCAGGGGACGCGGGTTCGCGCCCCGGTCCGGGAAGATCCCACGTGCCGCGGAGCGGCTGGGCCCGTGAGCCATGGCCGCTGAGCCTGCGCGTCCGGAGCCTGTGCTCCGCAGCGGGAGAGGCCACAACAGTGAGAGGCCCGCATACGGCAAAAAAAGACGAAACCTACACGCACAGAAAGAAAGAAAGAAAAAACCCAAAACTCTTTTATTTAGACATCATGGAGATATATTTGAAATAAAATTGCCAAAAATCAGCCTCTTTTCACCTGACATACAAGTCGTCACAGACAAACAAGTGAATAATTACCTTTAAGGCCAAATTTAATGCACCCTTTTTTCCTTCTCTCAGCCCCACCTTTACGTGCACCCTCCTAGGAAGGAATTAGATTTTACCATGCCTCCTCTTCCTCTCGCCATACCGTGGAAGCAGAACTTGAGAAATCAGGACCAGATCTGGAAACTCTGAACAGCAAGACTCTGACATCACTTTGGTAGCAGGAAGTACCACAGAAGTCTGAGGTTTCACGCCTCACTGCCCTCTCAATACAAAATCCTCCCAGTGACACTGTGCCCAGAAGATGTTTACTGCCTAAGCGCACAGCCAATCGCCCCTCAAAGAAACACTCTCCCCGCTGTACACTGTGTCCACCACTGTTGAGGCAGGGAAAACGTACACTCTGCGGCTGACCCCATAGAAACCCATCCATCTTGAAATATGCCGTGCTGCTTTTTGCTTTCTTCTGCCAGTTGATCCTTGGCAAAGGCAAGTGATGAACCAAACACAGTGGTTTCATAGCACCTGGCAGAGAGGGGCAGGGGGGAGGGACTGTGCCTTTGGGAATCCAGGCTTGCCACAAAGCTAGTCTTTGTGACAGCAGCTGCTGGTCTCTCCTGTCACCCCCCACCCACCCATCGTACCCTTCCTGGTTCTATTTCTAGGAATCTCAGGCTGCATAGCTGGGGGAGGTGAGGGGAGGTACACTACAAGTCCTACTCTCTCCATTCTGCAGATGAGAAAACAAAAGTTTAGAGAACTCTGGCAACTTGTCCAAGTTCATGGTGCTCATTAGTGGTGGCAGAGCTGGGCCAAACCCAGGACTGCTGGTTCGAGTCCAATATAGACTTGCAGAAGCGTGGGTTTTACAGTAAGAAAAAGAATGCTGGGTTTCAGTCCTAGAGTCACTGCTCACTGGTTGGTGACATTGGGGAAATAACATTTCCCCACCCATGCCTTCTCAGGCTTTCTCGTCTGTAAAATAAACAATAAATACAGCTACAGCTCACAAGGGAGATGTTCATCTCTGAGAATATATTTAAAGGTGCTTATAGGAATATAAACTGTTACTGCTCTTGACGAATCATTCTTCATAAACCACAGCAAGTTTCCTCCTTGTGTTTAAAGATCCATTAGGCCTCTGGGTCAGATGGATTTTTCCTCATCTTTTCAGACTCAACCTGCTCTCATCTTCTGCAGAGCCTC
The DNA here is from genome assembly GCF_000442215.2 of Lipotes vexillifer. NCBI lineage: Eukaryota > Metazoa > Chordata > Mammalia > Artiodactyla > Lipotidae > Lipotes > Lipotes vexillifer. The sequence goes on along the minus strand of NW_006791298.1, from coordinate 3,475,477 downwards.
CTCTGTCCTTCCAGATGTAGCGAGGGGCAAAGCTCACCCTGCACACATCTATTTTTGCCCCTATATTATAATGATTCTTTGTGCTTTTTTCCCCATTAGGTTGTGAGAGTCTCAAGAAAATGGACCATGTCTTAATCATCTTTGCATCTTTAGCACCTAGCACAATTCTGGGCCCATAAAAAATGAAATGGTTTATTATTTTAAAAATAATAAAAAGAAAAAATCACTAATGGGCAAAGTGACTTGAAACAAACTAAAGGTGACCATACTTTCCTTGACTGGCAAATTCTGAAATGAAAGTCCTAGGCAACCACTCATACCTGCAAGTCTTCCTCTGAGGTGTTTTTACAGGTAACACACCTCCGTCAGCTCTGAATGCCTCAGACAAAGGACTCCACACCACCACCCTCCAGTCACTGGATTTGTTATAATTATACCAAAGTATTTTTTACGTGTATCACGTTTTGACGGTCTCTGGGGTATTTCTAACTTACCACAAAAAAGAGAAAGTTTTTTAATGTTGCTATTTTTAACAGGGCCCTCAAGATGCAAAGAGATGGAAATGTTGTAAATCAAACACAGAATTTCTTCCCAAACTGGAACCTGTGACTGCTGCAACTCTGAGGAACATTGAGAGAATCAGCATTTGGTGGGTCTGATTAACAGGAAGCAGTGGGCTATGAGATGCTCCCGTATTTGACTCATGGTAAGCCCAGATGTCTGTTCCCAAGGGCCGTGATGAACACCAAGCACAAAATGCAGTTTTAAATATCATCAGTCATGGTGATAGGAATAATAATAAAAGATGTCATCTTTTGAGTTCTTTACTATACACTGTATCCCTTGGGGTAAATGACACAATTGTATTTGGAACAGCTCTAGAGAAATACCACATTCTGATATTTCTATGGAAGATAGAGTCATCAGTTAGGGTCCAGACAACTTGTTATCCCCAAGTGGGCCATTCTGTCTCTCACTTTTGTATCTTTATGAATGATTCCCTCTACCTGGAATTCTTCCACCACCATCCTAATCTCCCACTTTCCCGCCATTGTTTCTTTTTAGCAAACTCCTCATCACCTCTGGGAAATCTTCCAGTATTTCCTATCCAGAATAAAGTACTCTTTCACCTATGATTTATAATAAATGAAAAATCCCCTTGCGTTGTAACCATCTTTCTCTTTGTTTGAATCTCCCTTTGGACTGTGAGCACCCTGAAGGCAGGAAATTTACCTTTTTCACCTTTTTATTCCCAGTATCTATTATGGAATTTTATACCTATTACTTCTAGCACAGAGTAGGTATTAAATAAATATTAAATGAATGAATGAGTAGAATGAATAAAGAGTTCCCTTAAAATAGTAGGACAATTTGGCAAATCAAAAATAAAAAGAAGGAATTGGTGAACAAGATAAGAAAGGTGACATCTTCCTATTTCTGTCAAATATTCTGAGCTCTCCAAAGAAAAGGAGCTTGTGAAGCACGTGTAACTTTTATTATTTGCTTGGTGTGGACATTAAAAAGTGAATAAATGTTTACATTTTTAATGGTAGAGACCATATCTCCCTGAATTCTTTCCCTAAAATGAAATTTCCTTAAGTAGGTCATGACAGAGAGATTTATCTCAGTGGTCAGGTCCTCTTGCAGAGGGGGCAACTATAAAAATGTCCTCTTCTGGATGTGGTAAGCCAGGGTGGCTTGGGATGGTCTGGGAAAACACCATCTACACACCAATCCTCTAGAATTTTAACAGGACTAGACTTTCATGTGGTTTATTAGTGTCCTCCACAGATCTCAAAATATTTTAAAATGGGACTTAGTACCACATTTACCCTAGAAGAGAAAAGCAAAATCTTCCCCTCATGGTAGCTTCATTCATATGCAATTAGAATGCTACTGGTGTACTCCAATATCTGAACATTTATTTAAAAACCAAGATGGGTTAAAGACTTAAATGTAAGACTTGAAACCATAAAACTTCTAGAAGAAAACATAGGCAGTACACTCTTTAACATCAGCCTTAGCAACATTTTTTTTGGATGTGTCCACAGGCAAGGAAAACAAAAGCAAAAATAAACAGATGGGACTACATCAAACAAAAAGCTCTTTCACAGCAAAGGAAACCATCAACAAAATGAAAAGGTCGCCTACTGAATGGGAAAAGATTTGCAAATGATATATCCAATAAAGGGTTAATATTCAAAATAGACAAAGAACTTATAACAACTCAACATCAAAAAAACAAACAACCTAATTGAAAAATGGGCAGAGGACCTGAATAGACATTTTTCCAAAAAGACATACAGATGGCCAACAGGCACATGAAAAGATGTTCAACATCACTAGTCATCAGGGAAATGCAAACCAAAACCACAGTGAGCTACCACCTCACACCTGTCAGAATGGCTATTATCAAAAAGACAACAAATAATGAGCATTGGTAAGGACGTAGGGAAAAGGTAACCCTCATTCACTGTTGGGAATGTAAATTGGTGCAGCCACTGTGGAAAACAGTATAAAGATTCCTCAAAAAATTAAAAATAGAACCACCATATGATCCAGCAATTCCACTCCTGGGTATTTATCCAAAGAAAACAAAAACACCAATTTGAAAAGATATATGCTCCCCTATGTTCACCATAGCATTATTTACAATAGCCAAGATATGGAAACAACCCTAAGTGCCTAAGTGTGTGCATGCGTGCATGTGTGTATATGTGTGTGTGTGTGTGTGTGTGTGTACACACAATGGAATATTAGTCAACCATAAAAAAGAATGAAATCTTGCCATTTGCAACAACATGGATGAACCTAGAGGGTATTATGCTAAGTGAAATAAATCAGACAGAGAAAGACAAATACCATAAGATTTCACTTATATGTGGAATCTAAAAAACAAATGAACAAACGTAACTAAACAGAAACAGAGTCAAAGATACACGGAACAGGGAGGTGGGTGGGAGAAGGTGGGAGGTGGGTTGGGGAAGGAGGTGGGTGCGGGAAGGAGGTGGGTGGGGGAAGGAGAGAAATAGGTGAGGGAGATTACGAGGTACAAACTTCCAATTACAAAATAAATGAGTCACAGGTATGAAATGTACAGTATGGGGAATACAGTCAATAATTATGTAATATTTTGTGTGGTGACTGATGATAACTATACTTATGGTGATCATTTTGAAATGTATAGAAATATCGAATCACTATGTTGTATACCAGGAACTAACATAGTGTTGTAGGTAAATTATACTCCAAAAACAAACAAACAAACTCATAGAAAAAGAGATCAGATTTGTGATTACCAGAGGCAGGGGGGTGAGGGGATGGGGAATTGGATGAAGGTAGTCAAAAGGTACAAACTTCTAGTTACAAGATAAATAAGTACTGGGGACGTAATGTACAGCATAAGTATAATTAACACTACTGCACGTTATATATGAAAGCCTTTGAGAGTAAATCCTAAGAGTTCAAATCACAAGGAAAAAATTATTTTCTATTTGTTTAATATTGTACCTATATGAGATAATGAATGTTCACTAAACTTATGGTGGTAATCATTTCATGATGTATATAAGTCAAATCATTATGCTGTACACCTTAAATTTATATAGTACTGTATGTTAATTATATCTCAATAAAACTGGAAGACAAAACTAAAGAAAAGGAAAAATCAAGAAAGAAAAAAAAACAATTACAAATTACCAACAGAGTAATAGAGATGATGTAAGCAAATGTCTTTTAAATATTGAAGTCACATAACACATTTTAAATAAAACTGAATTTGCCAGTCTTTGGTTTGTGCCCAGCTCTTCAGGGACATACTAACTCTATAAAGGTAGGTATCTATGAGCAAACAGCAATCTGAGGCACCCTCAGGGATGAGCTAGGATACCCATAGCCAGGTCTGCATGGGCTGTGTTTTCTCTTCAGTGTTCCTTGCATTAGGCATTCTGAAAAGCATACAGACAATGCCATCAACCAGATCAGTGTTCAAATGCCAGCTTACCCACTTCCTAGATACATAACTTGGGAGTTTATTGAACCTCTGTGAACATCCATTTCTCATCAGTAAAATAGGGTTAATGATGCCTACTACAGCAGCCAGCCTCCAAGATGGCCCCAAAGATTCCCACCTCCTGGTTTTCACACTCTGTGTAGCCCCCTCCCACCTTTTACCATTTTACCAGGGTGGACCTCTATGACCAATAGCATACAGCAGAAGGGATGGTATGTCACTTCTGAGATTAGGTTATAAAAGACTACGGCTTCCATCTTGGGCTTTCTCTCTCACTGACTCTGGGGGAAGCCACGTTTTGAGCAGCCATGTACAGATGACCATGTGCCACTGAGTGAGCCTGGAAGCAGAACTCCCAGCCCCAGTCAAGCCTTCAGGGGCTGCAGAACCAGCCAACAGCTTGACTGCAACCTCATGGATTGCACCCCTAAGCTAATCCTCTCACAGATTCCTGATCCTTAGAAACTGTGTAGGATAATAAACATTTGTTGTTTTAAACTGCTAAATTTGGGGGTTGTTTGTTATGCAGCAATAAATAACTAATACAATGCCTGTTGTGCAAAGTTATAGTGAGGATCAGAAATAATACATAACAAATGCTGAGCATACGCTTGGCACATATTAGGCTCTCAAATGGTAGCTATAAAATTTTAAATTATATTAATAAAGCTTACTATCAATTAATAATTATTATTTTATTGTTAATAATTATACGTGTAAAATAAAACAAGAAATATTTTATTATAGATTCATTGCAATGTTTTCCTGTGGGAAAGAAACTAGTAGAAGGGTCATCAATCGTAATGCTGGTTTGGTTTTTTTTCATATTTCCTGTTGTTAACACAGGTTTAATCTTAGCACCTACAGTTCTAAGTTACAGATGCCCATTGATGTTAACCATCCTTGAGGAGCTATGAAATTTCTTAATGAAAATATTTAAATGAAAAAGCAAAAAGGAAGACTGTACTACCTGACCAATAGATACTGCCTTTAAATTAATAGTGTCCTCTGCTTAGCTGTTACATTAGCTAAGGAGAGTCCTTTATTCATAGATCTGCTGTGGGTTAAAGTCCCGGACACAGAGGCTCTTGACTTAGAATCATCACTAAGCAAGTTACTTCACATCTTCAAGCTTCAGTTTGTCATGTGTAAAATAGGAAAATCAGTACTTATCTCAGTGTGTTGTTTTGAGGGTTAAATAAGATAATGAAGTGAAGTGTTTAGAAGAGAGTCTGGCACACAGTCAGTGGTTGATAAATGTATGCTATTTCCACTTTCTGCTATGTGGTAGGGATTATTATGATCATACTCACTTTAGAGATGAGATCATCAAGGCCCAGCATGTCAAAGGATTTGCTCACGGAAAGGGGAAAGCTGCTCCTAACTCCACCTTCTGATTTTTTAAGGCACAGTCCTGAATAAAATGTAACCCTTCTTGGATTTATACAGGTTGCAGTGAATACATGTTTTCAAAAATGGTCCTGTGTGTAATCTCTGACGATAGAAGTCAGAAAGTGATTGCCTCTAGGTGGGAGGGTGGGAGTAGAGACACGGAACAGGATTGACTGGAAAGGGTACAGGGGAACTCTCTGGAATGATGAAATGTTCTATCACTTGCTTCGTTAAAACAAATGGAGCTGAACACATAAAATTCATCTATGTTAATTATACTTCAACAAAAATGATAAAAATAAACCCCCCAAAATTACCTTATGTATCCAAACAAAGCTTTGGTCCCCTGTCATGGGCTCATATATTACTTACAGAAGAAAGGCCAGGACCTCGGAGTGGACGGGTATAGCCTGCCATGCACTCTCCCCCACAAAATAAAACCCAAACCAAACAGGAAACAATAAGGCAAAGGAAGGTGAGGGCTCTCAATGGGCCCTCAGACAACCTCCCCTTTCTCCCTCAGAGGTGGTCTGTGCCCATTCCCCAGAGACAGGCTCTGAGCCACCCACCTGGGTCACTGCCTGACCTGCCCAGGTGGAGACAGAAGCCCTCAGTTTCCCTGGCTGTCAATCTAGCCCCTCAAACAAACAAGAAATTCAGTTGGGAGAAGGAGGGAGTGTGGAAGGTCAGGATCCCTCCATCCTTCTTTATACACAGTAGAAAAACATCATATAACCAGGTAACTGTAATAATTCAAAGTTGCTCAAACTTCAACTCTGGCTTCCATCCCACCTGCCTAGTGGTGAGGCAGCAGGGCTTGGGTAGCTCAGGGCTCCACATTTCAGCAG
>NW_006791298.1:3465206-3468835 GCF_000442215.2 Lipotes vexillifer | reverse complement strand
CAGCAGGATCTGTGCTAGGGTAGAAGTGAGTGGTTGAGTATGTGAGGCTTTTCTCTAATTTTAAAATAAAAGTCTCTTTTGGAGAAGAGAGACATATGAGCCCTAGGAGGAAGACATTTTCCTTCTCTAAATCCAAGGAAAAATGGTGAAGCCGCTGGCCTCCAACACTGTGCAGGAGAAGACCCAGAGCCCTTTTCACCCACTGTTTATGAGTGCCATGAACTGAAGTGTGGAGACTGGGTGGTCAGCAAGGTTTACTCACCAGCTATGTGACCCATTCTTGTCAAACACTTGCCCCAGCAAAACTGCAATGACCATGTGTTGTAAGCTTTCCCAGATTCCTGGTAGGTGGTGAAAACAATGTGTGTAAAATTCATAATGCGAAGGCCCAAGGATGAGATTGTTACAGCCAGAAGAAACTTTAGAAACCATCTACCTTGACCATCTTGTCTTCCAAAAGAGAATGCAGCCCATAACACATAGAAGGGTTCACACCCAGAAGAATCAAGTCCACTCTGTTGCATTGATTCTGTATCCATGGGTGTCTCTGTGTAGCTATCCCTGGGAGGGAAATGCTTTCAGGCAGCAAACAAATAGTTTAGACAGGAGTAGAAACTGGGACCAGATGACAACATCCTAAGCTCCTGCTCTCCCTCCTCTCTCCCCCATTGCCCTGGGCAGCACCTCTCCAGGGCAGAGCACCTGTGGGCTCATTCGTCTCCACCTCTGGAAGGAAGCTCCTTCAAATCAAGGGCCATGCCCAGAACCATTGCTGGTCCCCCAAAGCCTCAGACACTGCCAATACCCCCTGTTTGTTCAACTGAATGATGCTCACCCCTCTGTGACCTCAACTTAGACAAAGCCATGAAGAAGGGAAATCCCAGCCTTCTGAATTCCTTCTCCTCTAAATCCCTTCTTGTTCACTGCCTCCACATGATACCTGGCATTTCCAACCCACGTGCCTGGTTCCCCTCTGAGCAGCCCCAATGGAAACCACCATCTCTCTTTGGCATCTACGCTAACATTTCTGGATCTCTGGTCACCAAGGAAACATGGGGTCTGTCCCATTTCTCAGCATACTATCACTTGAATACAGCTTTTTGTCAATAATAATAATAGCTAACATACGGGTTTTACTCTCTTCTAGTACACTTCCAAAGCACATTGCGAGTATTAATGCATTAATACTCCTGCAATAACCCTAGGAGATAAGTACTATTAATTTTCCCACTTTCCAGAGTGGCAAGTTGAGGCATAAAGCGATTAGGCAACTTAGCCAAGGTTACTCAGTGGGTAAGTGGCAGAGCCTGGATTCAAGTGCAGGTAGTCTGGTTCTAGAGCCAGTCTCTTGGTCACCACTGTCCTACATAGCTTTCCAGATTACCTTGGTGCTTTATCCTTCCCTCCCCCGCCCCCAAATTCAGTCAGGCATTTCCCCGTCTGTGTTCTCAGAGCATTCTGTTCTTACCCTTATTTGCCAGCACTTTCCACACTGAATCAAAATTGTCTGTGTAAGCGCTTGCCTTCTCCACTCCACTACAAGTAGCTTATGGAGACAGACTTTATTCATCTCTGTCACAGTTCAGTAAATATTTGCTGAATCTCTGAATAAATAAATGAATGAATATGTCCATTTCAAAAGGGGCGATGCTTTAATCTGAGAGAGGATAAAGATCTTTGGATCAGAAATAAGCCCAAGCATTTATGGTCAACTAATATTTGACAAAGGAGCCAAGAATATTCAATGGAGAAAAGAGAGCCTATTCAAAAAATGCTGCTGGGAAAACTGGATATTCACTAGAATATCCAGTTTATAAACTAAATGTATTTACTAGATATTTATTCTAGTAAAAGAATGAAACTAGACCCCTATCTTACATCACTTACAAAAATTAGCCTGAAACCATGAGACTCTTAGAAGAAAACACAGGAAAAAAGCTTCTTGGCTTCAGACTTGGCAATGATTGGATATAACAGCTAAAGTACAAGCAACAAAATAAAAAAAAACAAGTGGGACTCCATCAAAATAAAGTGAAAAGACAACCTATGGAACGGGACAAACATTTGCAAACCATATATCTGATAAGGGGTTAATATCAAAAAATATAGAGAACTCATACAGCTCAATAGTAAAAAAACAAAATAAAACAAAACAAAAAATAATCCAGTTTAAAAATGACCAAAGGCGCTGAATAAACATTTTTCCAAAGAAGATATACAAATGGTCACACGACAAAAGATGCTCAACATCAGTAGTTATTAGGGAAATGCAAATCAAAACCACAATGAGATATCACCCCATGCCTGTTAGAATGGTTATTACCAAAAAGAGAAGAGATAGCAAGTGCTGGCATGGATGTGGAGAAAAGCGAACCCTTGTGCCACTGTTGGTGAGACTGTAAATTGGTGCAGCCACTGTGGAAAACAGTATGGAGAATCCTCAAAAAAATTACAAATAGAACTACCATCTGATCCAGCAATTCCACTTTGGGGAGTATACCCGAAGGTAACGAAAACACTAACTAAAAAACATAAAAACCCTCACGTTCATAGCAGCATTATTTACAATAGCCAAGACACAGAAACAACCTAAGTGTGCATTTATGGATGAATAGATAAAGAAAATGTGATCTATCTATGTCTGAGTATTATTCAACCACTAAAAAGAAGGAGATATTGTCATTCATGATAACATGGATGGACCCCACTGAGGGCATTCTACTAAGTGAAATAAGTCAGACAGAGAAAGACAAATACTATATGATCTCACTTACATGTGGAATCTTAAAATAAACACAAAGATAAAAAACAAACCAAATCCATAGGAAAAGAGATCAGACCTGTGGTTGCCAGAAGTGGAGCTTGGGGGGAAGGGGAATTGGAGGAAGGTGCTCAAAAGGTACAAACTTCCAGCTGTAAGATAAATAAGTACTAGGAATGTAATGTACAACATGATGACTACAGTTAACACTGCTGTATGGTATATAGGAAAGTTGTTAGGAAATTAAATCCTAAGAGTTCTCGTCACAAGGACAAAAATAGTTTTTCTTTTACTTTTGCTTTTTTTATTGTATCTATATGAGATGATGGGTGTTAACTAAACTTACTGATGGGTGTTAACTAAACTAATAAACAATAAGTTTATTAGTTCACAATTTATGCAAACCATTATGCTGTATACCTTAAAATTATATAGTGATGTATGTCAATTATAACTCAATAAAATTGGGAAATATATATATTGTTTTCTTTACTGTTTCAATTATATATATTACATATATGTTATATATATTATATATGTAAAGAAAAAATTTAATGTTAAAAAAAAATCCCTGGATTGTGAATCAAGAGACGGAAGTTTCAGGTCCCATTACCAACTAGCTGTGTGACCTTGAGCAACTTCCTTTACCTCTCTGGTTCTCAGTTTCCTCACTACCAAAGTGAATGGGTTGGGCTTTACGACCTCTGAGTTCCTTTTCAGCTGCAATATTTTAGGACTGCAGCATTGGGGCAGGCAATCGAGAGAAGAGACTAGAGACAAGCTAGTCTTTGTGAGTCCCTCACATCACAGGCAGAGGTGCAACTCCACCAGTCTGACTTTACAGTCACCAGGACAGCAGGCAGGAATG
>NW_006791298.1:3442899-3465117 GCF_000442215.2 Lipotes vexillifer | reverse complement strand
ATGCTAACTGAGAAAGGGTGAGGCAGAAGACGGCACCAAGCCCAGTAGCACCACTCCCCACGCGGAAACCACCACAGAGGGGGCAGCCTAAGGGGTCAAAGAGTCCAGCTGCCTTCTGGGGACCGCTGGCCATTAGTGTGAAAAGCATGAGAGCAGCCCCTCTGTCTGCATTAAAGTCACCGAAACGCCAGGAACTCAGGAAGGGATTACTCCATCTGAGCAAGACCTGTGATGTTCCTTTCATTACTTTTCCCCCTGTTACCATTACCCAGTCAAGCATTCTTGGCAATGTAAACAGGTGATTAACGGGCAGGTTTTGGAGGAAACTGGGAGCACGAGCTGGATGGGTGCACAGCATAGACATTTTTTGCTTTCCCCCCTCCTTCACCTCGTCCATAATGGCTGCAGATCCCTCGGATGAAGATTTCTCCTAGAGGAGGGGGAAGGAGTATCTTGATGGGGGGAACCTTGTTTATTCAGCAGCAAAATGAACCTGGCATGAGAAATCAGACTCAGAACTGAAGCTGGCAAAACATCTGACGGGGTGTCGGCGGCCAGAGACAACATGGGTTCTGTAGAGTTGCAGATGGCAGAGAATGCCCCCCAGTCATCAAAAGGACTCCCTCGTGTTGTCTGGCCTCCTCTCTGAGGCCAGCTCATTTCACTCAGTCATAACACCAGTTTTACAAAAGCTCAGAGCTGGTAAATTGGGCGTTTTGCATCTTGTCCTCTAAGTTATAGGTACGTACATTTTTTAAAATTTTATTTATTTATTTTTGGCTGTGTTGGGTCTTCGTTTCTGTGCGTGGGCTTTCTCTAGTTGCGGCAAGTGGGGGGCCACTCTTCATCGCGGTGCGCGGGCCTCTCACTATCGCGGCCTCTCTTGTTGCGGAGCACAGGCTCCAGACGCGCAGGCTCAGTAGTTGTGGCTCACGGGCCTAGTTGCTCTGCAGCATGTGGGATCTTCCCAGACCAGGGCTCGAACCCGTGTCCCCTGCATTGGCAGGCAGATTCTCAACCACTGTGCCACCAGGGAAGCCCTAGGTACGTACTTTTATAGGAAGGTGCCTTCTCTTCCGGGCAAATATTTTATGGAGTGTCTTTGACATGAGTGGCCCCAAAAGCAAGGGAAAGAAAAGTAAAAAAAAAAAAAGAGGATGGAGAGTCTAAGAATGGAACCGGGAAGGACTGGATGAAGGGCAGAAAGGCTCTGCTGTCATCAAAGCAGATCAAAACAAACTTCCCCAATGGGAAGTCAGTTCCACCAAGAGATTCAATGTAAAGGTTGGGCTCAGATTTATGGATCCTCATTTTCTGGCTTTAGCAAAGGCAGTACAGTGTTGAGATTTTTTTTTTTTCTCTCTAGAATATAAAATATTTCAGAGTTGGAAGGGTCTACGGGCCCAGGCCCCTATCTAACATAGAAATCCCTTCTATAGTATCCCCAGCAAGAGCTAACCCATTCTCTGCATCATCACTTCTGGGAGAGGGAACTATTTTCCCTCCCTACTTTGGAGATCTTAACAATGGAGGCTTCATAGAGAAACTGAGCTGAAATTTGACCCAATTGTTTATTATTCCAAACGACATAAACCCAATTCTTATGCTATTAACAAAATTCAAAAATTTTTAGGACAGTTCTTGTGTTTTCTCTCTCCAGGTTTAGCAACCTCTAAGTTATCACCCAAAATACCTGTCCCCAGCTTGGTTGTTTTCCTCTAGACACAGGCCAGCTGACTTTTATCTTTAAATTCTTTACAAAAATGAACACTCCCTCTGTGGTCTGAACATGACAGAAGAGGACAGGGCTGCTGTTCCTCTTTTGAACATTCTATGCCCATGTGTGGCCATATCACACTGTGGACTAGTAATGTTTGCAACCCAGATTTGACCCTTTTCGCATATATTATCTCCAGGCCAAGCATTCCTCCATCCTGTTCTTGTGCAATTGGTTGTTTGAACCAAAGTTCAGAATTTTCTATTTTTCCCTATTAAGTATCCTCTGGTTAGAGTCATTCAAGCTGTTTGAGACATCTAGCTTCAGACTGTCATCCAGATTCACAGACCTTCCAAACACTGGGCCTTCTACTAATTTGATCAGCAGGTATGTCATCCTTATCTATTCAACTCATTGATATAAAAGTTGAACAGAATAGGCTAGAGGCCAGAGCTCAAACGGGTGCCACTAGAGCCTTCTTTCCAGATTAATATTTATCAATGAGTCAGTATTCTTTGGTGCTGTCTCATTGTCCTCCTGGCCTTGAACATGCAAACTACTCAGTGTGATCTGGCCTTTGCAAAGCTCTTCACTCTCCCTGTTGCAGAGAACACTTTGCCTTTCCCCAAGGTCATCTACTATCCCTTGCCTCCAACTTTTAATTTCGCCTCCTTTGCCTAGGGTGCCCATTCCCTGCTCGTTCACCTGGTAAACTCCTATTGATTTTTCACGTCTTAGTTCCAAGTGTCACCTGCCTATGAAGCCATTCTCTGCTTCACAGGCAGAATTAGGTGTTCCCAGAGCATCCCATATAATCCTCAACTAAAGTACCCAACATACTAGTCTACAACTGCCTGTGTCTCCCAGAAGACCAGGGACAGCAAATGGGTGGCACATGTGCCATGATCCCTCTCCTACCTTCATGGAAGATTGTGTTAATCAATCACTGAGTCCAGATGAAGCCTCAGAATTCTTCCCAATACAACCCCCCAGGCAGCCACTACCAATTGACTGGATCTGAAACTCAAGTTGAAACCCTATACTATTTTCTAATTTCCTTAAGGGAAGAAACCATGCCTCATTCACCTTTGTATTGCTAGGCCTAGGGCAAAGTAACTGGCTTAAATTAACTCAGTAAATACCTGTTGAATAATGACTTTGTTTACCAGTGAGTTAGCACTTAAAAATTAAATTTTCTCGTGTTCATATAAGATCCTCATAAACAATATAATTCCGGTAGTGGCAAGAGCTGGTCAACTGCACGAATTGTGATTAACATTAGAGAATAATAATTGACCACTACTTAAGAACTTTCTCCTCTGGTTTCTGAACAGAGCTCCCTGAGGAGGCTGGCCTGATTGGTCTTGGTAGTCACAGCCCCCATTTGATACACATAACATGTATGGCCTTAGAGGCCTGGAATCAATTTGACTGCCTTCCCAGTTTTATATCTCCTAATTACCCATTAGCTGATAGTAATTTTAGGAGGTCTAAATGCCAGGGTTGAAAACAGCTCTGCCAAAGTTTTATCTACAAGAAATCTGTATCATGAAGATTGCTTCCCCATGGAACACTCTTCAGAGACAACCACTTGAACCAAAAAGAAAAAATTCCTAAAGAGACTAATTTATTATCACGCTCAAGGTTTGTTAAAGATAGCCCCTGGGACAAGTCTAGGGGCAGCTGCAGTTATGTAAAGGTCAAATTAGGGCTGGCATCATCACTTAATTTTTTATTAATTAGCCCTTCTTTGTGTATCTCTATCAAACGGATATTTCAGATCTTAAACTTAATCAAATCTCTAATGTTACTCTTGTAGAGTCACAATGTGCATAGAACAGAACCTGCAGAGGGTAAGAAAGTTAAGATAGAGCAAAGTCCCCTTTGTTTCCATAAGTAACTTTCAGAGGCCTCATCAGAATTCCTATATTCAAACCACATTCTGGGGCTTTGTGAAGGTGCTTTGTAAAATGGAAGTAGCTAGTAGTACTTGGCTGGAGGTAGGTGATCAATAAATGTTTACTGGATGGATGGATGTTTAGATGATTGGACAGATGGATGGATGGATGAATGGTTGGATGGATGGATGGATGGATGGATGGATGGGTGGATGGATAGACGGCATGTAATTTTACCTATGGAATAGCTAGAAAACAAGACATCCTATCTCTTGATTCAATTTCCTAGAAACCAAAAAGAACCTGGCAAAATCAACAAGAGAGCCAACACTTCAAACAGAACTCAAGTTAAGTAATAAGTAAACTTACTAGGCTCAAATTATTTTCCAGGGAAAGTATCCTTTGAATATATAATTCAAGAGATTACCAAGGAAGACTTAGATTCTGCCACCGGGGCTAATTATGATTACTGACTTGGATGTACTTGTATATAGCATGACTGCCATAGCAATACTGTAGGACCACAGAACGCAGTCCTCTATATTCATCATGGAGCCTAGGGTTTTCCCAGCCGGGAAACCGGTACCCCATCAGCTTCTAAAAATACTCACTCAAGTGAGAAAAGGCCCAGTGAGAAGAAAAAGTTGGCTATCAGAAGTTCCTAGATTTTGTTCTGAGTAAAGGGCTTATTAATTCCTTGGCTTCATTTAATCAGCAAGACTAATAACATAGCCAATATTTATTAAGCTCTTACTTTGAACCAGGTAGTGTACTCAGCATTACACAAGCATCATCACTTTTAACTCACAGAAGAACAGATGAGGAAGTAGGCATCCAGATGTTAGGTAATTTCTTGTGTTACCCACCTGAGACATGGTAGAGCCTGAATTCACACCAGCAACCTGTCTTCCTAACGATCAGAGCCCTCTATGAAATGAGTGTGCCCCCCACCATCTGCATAAAGGAAAGACCCTCACTCCCTAGCCCTTATTAGTTAGACATCTCCACACCACCCACTACTGCAATTAGAAAAAAAAAAAAAAATCTTTCTCAACAAAGCAGAAAATTTACCTCATCTCATATGCTGGTTCTTCTTTCTCCCCCTAACTCCTAAATTACATTTCCCAGGACTTCCCTGGTGGTCCAGTGGTTAAAACTCTGAGCTTCACATGCAGGGGGCATGGGTTCAATACCTGGATGGGGAACTAAGATCCCACATGCCATGCAGTGCAGCCAAAAAAAATAAATAAATAACATTTCCCCAGGTCTGTTCTGAGGGGAGTCCCATAATAATATTTTCTGTGGTCAAATAAGTTTGAAAAATGGTGGATTAAGCAACTAAACAATACCTCCCTGCTGTAAGACATCTCAAGGTCTTTATTTGTTGATGTGCACAAAACAGCTTCAAAAGGAGGCCAGGATATCATGTGTAGTATTTTATAAAGGTACCTGACTAGAGAACACTTTTTATTTTTTTAAGATTTTTTTTTTTTTTTTGATGTGGACCATTTTATTGTTGTTGTTGTTGTTTGTGGTACGCGGGCCTCTCACTGTTGCGGCCTCTCCCGTTGCGGAGCACAGGCTCCAGACGCGCAGGCCCAGTGGCCATGGCTCACGGGCATGTGGGATCCTCCCGGACCGGGGCACAAACCCGCGTCCCCTGCATCGGCAGGCGGACTCTCAACCACTGCGCCACCAGGGAAGCCCCAATGTGGACCAGTTTTAAAGTCTTTATTGAATTTGTTGCAATATTGCTTCTGTTTTATGTTTTAGATTTTTGGCAGCGAGGCATTTCACCTATTTTGCTTTCACATCGCCCTCCCTTCTGGCAACCACCAATCTGTTCTCTGTATCTATGAGTCTGTTTTCATTTTGGTTTGTTTATTCGTTTGTTTTGTTTTCTAGATTCCACATATAAGTGAGATTATATGGTATTGGGCTTTCTCAGTCTGACTTATTTCACTAGGCATAATACCCTCTAGATCCATCCATGTTGTCGCAAATGGCAAGATTTCCATTTCTTATGGCTGACTAATATTCCATTCCACATATGGCCAGTGTGTGTGTGTGTGTGTGTGTGTGTGTGTGTGTGTGTGTGTGCCACCTCTTCTTTATCTGTTCATCTGTCAATGGACACTTAACATTGACTTCGTGTTTGGCTACTGTAAAACAGCTGCAGTGAACTTTGGGGTGCATGTATCTTTTTGAATTAGTGTTCTTGTTTTCTTCAGGTAAATATCCAAAAGAGAAACTGCTGGATCATATGGTAGTTCTATATTTAAGTTTTTGAGGAACCTCCATACTGTTCCATAGTGGCTGCACCAATTTATAATCCCACATAAGCTTTCTCTTTTCTTCACATCCTCACCAACACTTGTAACTTTTTTTCTGTTTGAGTTTATAACCTTATAGGAGATACTAATAAGAAATAAACATACGACTATACAATAGTAATGAATTGTGACAAATGCTTATTAGTGCTTAGGAAAAGAGAGAATGTTATGAGTGAGAATAACCAGGAGAGGACTGGGGGGTGGAGGGGGCTCCACCTTTAGATGAGGTGTTCCGGAAGAGGGAAGGATGAAAAAAGGCTAATGCTGACAAGCAAAGTAGGCAGAGGCCAGACCCACAGAGTACAGTAAGCCAAGCCACCGTAAGGATTTCAGCCCTTAGCCTGTAAAGAAATGGCAACCATTAAAGAGTTTTAAACAAGGAAGGCTCACGATCAGATTTCTGTTTTTGAAAAAAAAAAATCTTTCCAGCTACCATATGGAGAATAGATTAGAAGGGCATAGAGAAAATGTATAGAGACAGGAGGCTGCCACAAGCTGCATGGCCTGAAACGGTTAAGTAAATAACAATTAGGTTTATTTCCAACCTTTCCACATTGCCAAGGGATGGTAATGGTGTTTCCAAAGCAAAAGGGAAATGCAAGAACCTAATGCTTGAGAATGCTTAGGTATGTTTGGAAATCAAGCCTTCGCAAGCATTCCACATGAGTCCTATAAAGATAAAGTCCTGTAAAGACCCCTTCCTCTCCCTGATTCCCCACAGGTGGACCCTGCTACATAGTCCTTGTTGGCAGAGAAGGGCAGCAAGGGCGTTCTGGAGTGCCCGGGGCCACACCATCTGCCCACCCTCTTTCTGGCTGTGTGCCAAAACGAGGCAAGGACGCAGATGCAAAGAAAAGAGGGTGGTATGAAATTCAGCAAGATGTCAGAGAGGTCCTTCGATGCAAGCACTCGGGAAGCACTCTGCACCTCAGGAGAGAGAAGTTTCCACAGTGAGAATCCAGGCTCCAGGGTGAGAAAGACTTTCCGCACGCTCCAAAGCAGGCAGGAAATCCGCACCTGCGCACAGCCCTCCTGCATCTCAGCAAGGAGTCTGTCTTATGTGACATGTTCATACTAAATTCACCAGATAGTGTATCAACTTTGACAGCACGTAGCAAAGGGTCCCCGTCTCATTCTTTTAATGGTTCCCTGCCGTCACCCCACAAAAATTCTAATAAATCGTTTCTCCTAAATATAGGAGCTGATAAATTTTCCTCTTTCAATTGGAAGTCTAAATCTTCCCTAAAAATCAATATCCCCTAAATTTTCTCTAGAAATAGGGGAGAAAAATACAGAAATCTCCCCTGACCTGCAGTAAGAGGAAAGGCTACTACGTAGCAAGTCTCCAGTAACAGTATATCTGGAATTTTCTCTTCTCTTCCTCACACTCCCACCCCACCTTTCCATAAACTGCTCCTCACCCTACTCCCTCCAAGGCCAGTCTTCTCAGCATAACCACAAATGAAGGAAGAATAAAAATTGTACGTTACTATGTCTTTTCTTTCCTCTTTCCACATGCCAGATTCTACACTCCTGACTTAACATACACTGTCACTAACTCATGGCTATAACATCAGGTGGTGTGCACTATTATACCCATCCTACAGATGAGAAAACTGAGACTTAGATTAAGCAATCTGCCCTACTCTCACACTGAGTGGCAGAGCCAGAATTGAACTCCATGTCGATCTAGCTCCAAAGGCCAAATTTTTAACCACTCTGGCTTTCCACCCAGGGAAATTTAACTGTGCTCCCAGGGGAACTTTTCTTTCAACTTTGGGCAAACCTATTAGCTCTTTAGATCTTGATGGCTGAATAAGAACAGAACTGGACATCACTGCTCTTTCCACTACATCAAGCATCCAAAGGGAAATGACCCGCTTCACTAGAAAATCAAAAGCTGGACGTCCAAACTAGACAAGTCAGCACTAATCCTTGCATACTCTCATTTTCTAAGAAAAACTTCAGGAGGAAAAAAAGTGCTATTTTCATTGCAGAAAAGAGCCACTGCTCTCTTAGCCAAAGCTAGCTATTTTCTTTTTTCTGGCAACCTCACTGACAAGTAAGAGTGCAGTACACAAGATTCTCATTGGATGAGTTACGCAGTCTTCCGCTTGGTATATTTTGGTTTAGAGGGTGAGTCTGTGCAGCACAACCTCATTTCTTATAGCCAACCTAAAATATAGCCTTGAGACTGCAAAAAAAAAAAAAAGAGGAAGAGAGAGAAACAGAGAGAGAGAATGAAAGAAAGAGCTCATAGAAACACATTTCTGTTTCTCTCTCTCTTTTTCTCTTTCATGGAAACAGTTTCCAATTTGTTTCATAATTGCACTGAGTCATCTGGGCTAACAATCAGACCCTTTCTCAAATTCATCATGTTCCTTGCATGCAGGAAGATGAGGCATTTAAGAAAAATTTCCCCCACATAATCTCTTTCTCTTTGGGTAGTTGGATGGAGGTGGATTGAGAGAGGTGGGGCAGAAATCTGGGAAATCACAGCTGATGAATTGCAAACGTACAAGTGATGCACAGGGTGGGAGGGAGTGAAAAATGAAATTCCTGTGAAAATAATACACATGTCCCAGGGAAATGAGCCACACATTTTTTATGAATCAAGAGACCAGAGCTTTCTTTATATGTGCGCCAAACAGCATTCCTGGGTAACGGTTCCATATCTCATGAGGTGTAAGCCACTTCACTCCATCTTATTAGAAACATTCAAAACAAGGCAAGTATTTTGAAACCCATAAAATTTATGGAATTTTAGGCACACTAAAGACAGAATGGACGAGGGACTCCTCTGTTTAACTGGTTTTAATTTATATTCACTTTAGCAGTTTAACCCGCCTTTAAAATCCAACCAAGATTTGAAAACATTAATAACTATAAACCATTAATAACTATAAACTATCTCCCACTTTCTCAACAACCGTAAAAGTCACTTGCTTAAAACTTCAAGGACACAAGAAAAATGGTTCCCAGAGTCCCTAGAAAATTGCCTATAACCTTTGTCACTCACCTGATTACTTACCCACCTCATGGGCCATTTGAAAGGCAAGAGAGGCCTCCAGCTGGTGGGCAGTGCAGCTACCAGCCTAAATATTCCCTAGAAATTCTAGACAGCAGTTAATGAGGAGAGAAGTGATCAAGCAAGTCTATTTATACTGAAGCCCAAGAAAATGAGGCTGTGCATGGCGGCAAAGAAAGTACACTCTTCAGAACAACCAGGCCAAACACCACCATGAACTGAGAGCACAGTTTTAAGTAGCTTGGAAGAATTTCATTTTTCCACTTACCCAAGGTAAGACCCAAAGGGAAATCTTGATTTAAATATTTATTCTTTTACTTCAGCGGTGCTTCCACACATGGCATATTAGGTAGAGTTAAAAAAAAAAAAAAAAGCAAGCAAAGAAGTGTAAACCACGGCCACTGCCCTCAAGAATCTTAATTAGGGCTCAAAAGTTCAGACGATAATATTAGCAAATCTTTTCAGGACACTTACAATGTGTCAAGCACTACGCATGCTATCTCATTTAACCTTCCCAACAATCCTACATGGAAGATACTATTTTTATCCTTGTATATGTCCAGTTTGCAGATGAGGAAACAGAAGCTTAGAAAGGTAAAATAACTTACCCAAGGACACACAGAGAGTAACAGAGCTAGAATTTAAACATAGCCTGTCTAATTCTAAAGCCTCACTGAGAAAGTTAACTGCACTTCAGATAGAAAGACCTGGAGGCTTCCCATTGTTAGTTCAATAAAAGCCAAAATAGCTTATTTTGTTCCAGGAACTGTTATAAGCACTTGGCACAAATTAATTCATTTGCTCTTTACAATAACCCTCTGAAGGAAATACTATGATTATCCCCAACTTTATAAAGTAGATGAGGAAACTGAGGCACAGAGAGGCTGAGCAACTTGCCCGGGGTCACACCTTTCATAAGTAGTAGAGTCTAAATTCAAACCCAGGCAGCTGGCTCCAGGCTGTTCTCTTTGACACTGTACTATCCATCTGTCAAAGCGTGGTGACCCCAAGAGGTCCAGGAGGTTCTGGCTCCATTAATAAGAATAACAGAGTCCAGAACCAAAAAAGAAATGTTCCACTTGTACTCTGTGCTCATCTGACTTTACGTGGGGCATTTCATTCAAGTGTTTTCACAATATTTTAAGAAACACATTGACAAATTGGAACTTTCCAGCAGACAGCAAGAAGGGGAGAAATACGGAAACAATGTCTTAAAACTATGGAGTAATTGGGGCTGTTTGGCCTGGACGGGAAATTCCAAGAGTACATATACCATTTTCCCAAAATGTCAAGAGGGCCCTGACTACCCTAAGAAGATGTGGGAAGCAGCCTTAGGACCTAACTGTTCATCATTCACTTGTTCACCAATTTTTACTGAGTAGTCAACAAGTATCAGATAAAGGAAATGTTCCCTAGCTTAATCTATTGCTCTTGCATTTCAGAAGTGGTAGATCTGTGCTCTGATCAGTGAGATCCACCAGAGGTGGGAAGAACTGTGGGCAGAGATGATTCTTGCACTGCATGGAACACTGGACAGGTGACCTGTGAGCCTCTGCTCTGGTCCATTTATCCCGTTTTGCACTACCACTATCAAAAACTGCCATAGAAATCCTCACAAATTACAACCTTGAATCATCTTTAAGAGGCCAAAAGAAGCAGCGCCACACCCCTCCCCTGCAAAAAAGAAGAAAAAATGTTTTCAGTGGGCTTTACATTGAGAATCTGACAAGTTTGAACAAAGGTAAAACATACCACACTTAGAAAATAAGCCAAACAACTATTGCCTTCTAAAGCAAGAGAGTAATTTTTTTTTTTTAAATGCGATTTCTCTCCTCCACTTCCTCGTCAAATTCCTCTTTGGTTAATGAATTTATTAGCCTATCTCACAGAGTTATCTTTTTCCTAGGGTGTGTCTTGTTTGTTTTTCATGTTTTTACACTGAGTAAGAAACTGTGGCATCAGCCTCCTGGGTCTCCCTGGACCACGTAAGCCCTGGGCCCAGTTTATAGCAGCAAAGGCCACTCGCTGTTGGTCCCTCCAACAAAATGTTTTCCAGTTTCTGAGTCAGGAGAAACATCTGAGGTCAAGATCTATAAACACATTCCAGAATAGGAGCCCTTCTCAGTGAAAAAAACAATCAGAACCACGGCAATGGTTTTAAATTTAAGTCAGACAATACTTCCCAGGAACTACTGCATTCCTTGTTAAAATGAAGATGCATACGTATTTTCAGTACTACTATTAGTATGATTTTTTTAAAGCTTTTTTCTTTTTTTTTTTTTGAACAATGTATTATTTGGTAAAAGATACAAAAGGCCTAAAAATCTTATGCTCTTTCAAGGCGTTCTTCTAGACAGGATAATGAATTTTCCATAGGTAAAGAATATTTTTCCTGAACCAATTCTGAGTTTTTAATGATACCTTTTTTCTTTTTGCCTCCATCAATGTGACTGAGAGATTGGTATGAACAATTGAAATTAGCCAATCAAAAGTACGGTAACAGGATTCTACCATGTATCAGGAAAAGGCTTTGACCTAGGCTGCTCACTCTTTCAGGATGTTTTCTCAATATAGGATTTTGTTTGTTTTGTTTTGTTTTTTAAAGAATGGTTTGGAGGAGTGAAAGTGGAGAATACACTAAGAGAAGAAACAAGAACTCCCGGCAAAAAAATATCTTACTCCAAATTTTACAATACTATTTGAAACAGAAACACCATTTAGCAGGAGCTAGAATCACTCAAACAGAAGCATCCAACTCCACCCTGAATCTAGGAGCAAACGTATCAGTGGAGGGCAAATCTCCATGGAGCACCAATGACCTCAGAACTAAGTGCAAAGAGAAATCATAGCAGGATTTGATGAAAGCAGTTCAGAGTGTATATCTCCCATCACTTACCATTATCTCCAATTCCAGTTGGGACAGAGAGAGTCAGAGAGAATAGTTCTCTATAGGAATATGGTCTTCATAAAAACAAAAGTCATAAATATACCCTGATAACCTTGGGAATGGAAACCTCTCAGGTCATCATCTCTCTTCCAGCTTTCTTTGGGTTTGGGAAGCCAAAAGAGATCATAAAAAGGCAACATATTTCCACTATTGTGGGATTTGAAGAGACCAAGAGATTATGACTAACAAAGTAAGATGATAATTATGGCTCCATTAGCACCACTAATGAAGGGAAGAAGTGAAAGAGAAATAATGGGCAGTCTGAAAACCATTTGTATTTGATCCTGCAGCAAGATAGATAGGTTCCCTTGCAGTAGGCTTGCCTTCCTAATTATTTTCCTCTCTCCAAACCAATGATGAAATCAGCCTGCCTTCGAGAATATACATTAACTGATAATGGGAGAGAAGGCCAAGAAAGTCTGGGTGGCCTTGGACAGATCTGGGAAGAACTCCATTGGGTAATGTGTGTGTGTTTAAACTGATCTTTAAGTGAGCACCAACTATATGTGAGGTGCTGCATTGTCTACTTGAATCTCCTCTACTAAACCTTTCAACAGCAGTGCCCTATAAATATCACCACCATGAAGAAAAATCAAAGCAAATGGAGGTTAAGAAAATTATGTGGCCACACAACTGGAAAAGAAGGGACCTGGGACTTGGGCCTACATGTGTTTGGCTCCAACACCTATGTTCTTTCTATTCTGCCTTGCTGTCTGCTGCTTCCCTTTTTTAAGAGACACTTCTCATAGTGGATGATCCACAGACAAGATCATCAAAAGCTGATGGGAAAAGCATTTCACAGCAGACTCGTAAGTATGCAAATTGAGGGAAGGGTGATATTTAGTTGTTTACTGATGGGACCCTACTGTAGACCACCCTGTTATAATATAAAACATATTTACCATGAATTTCTTCCCAGATGTGTATGTTGACAGTTTCTGTTGAAACCAGGCGGTTTGTTTGTTTCTATTTCTCCACAAGTTTAATACAAAGGATTTTGCAAAGCCACATCTCAGGTTAGATCTTAGGCTTTGGCAAACACCGTATAAGATTGGTGTTTAATCTTGACAGCATCTCATTAGTGTAAATTAGTGACTCAATATTAAAACTAGAAAACAAGTGGTTAAGAGACCTCAGCTAAGACAAGTTCCATTAAAACAATAATGACTTAATGCATGCTGTGCCCAGTTTCAAAAAGCTTCACGCTCCCTAACCATTTTCTAGATGGTTTCTGTTCCAACCAGTTTCCATTTTGGTGTAAATCCATCAATCTCCAGTGAGGATGTGCATGGGAAAATGAACATAATGTTGTCTACAGAGACCTTATTGCAATGTCAAAGTCAAGTGATGTCAGTTTAAATTACAGCTTTAAAAAAAGGCACTATAAAGACAAACGTCTCCTGGTGCCTGTCTGGTTGCCTAGAGCAAATGCTCTACCAAGTTGGATAGAGAAACCGGTTTCCATTTGCCTAGCAGTTTTCTCAGTGGCTCCAGTTTCCAAGAACACACTTGGCAGTGATAGCATGTTCAACAAGCCAGTTAACACAACTGAGCACTGGGGATTCCAGAGACTTCTGATGTTCCACAGGGGATGATCGTTTGTACCGATCAATCAAGGTCTTTGTGCAAGTCATCCTCTATTTACTCCCATTAATACTAGAAAACCACAAGTTTTATTAAAAAACTTGCTAACTTCCTGAGTCAGAAGCCTCAACTTTTTCAACACCAAGGACCCCTTCCAGTATTCTTCCCCCATGGATACCATATTTCAAAAAACTCTCCCATGTGCTTATTACAATGAGCAGAACTGTGTACTTTTCTCAGACTTTGAAACACCAAAAATGATTTACAAACCCCATTACTACCTTAGTCCAGAGATACCAGTTTGGAAAGTTATAAGATCATAACGTGAAACAGGAAATAACAATAGTAACAATGCTTCCCATTCACTGAGTGCTTACTATTTACATCAAGCATTGTGCATTATTTACATTATCCAATTTAATCCTCACCACAACCTTGTGAGGTGGGCACAGTAATTAGCTTCCTCTTAGAAGGATTTAGAAACATTAAGAAATTTGCCCAAGGCCACCAAACCAGTGGCAGAGCAAAGATTTGAACTCTACCCACTGTCTGACGTCAAAGCCACCTCTCTTCTCCACTCCACTGGTTCCCCTCTCTGTCACCCCCAACTGCATTTCTAGCTCCTTACCACTCCCTTTGGAAAATATCATATGCACTGTGGCCACCTTGGGAACTTTTGGAAAGTTTCAAGTTATCATCTTATTCCCCTGACATCCCTATCAACAGTCTCTAAAGTGATGCTGCACATTCTTAGGGGAGACAGAGGGAGAGAGAGAGAACACCTACAGCATCACAAGTATTGAAACCCAAGCGCAAAAGCATTGCCAAATAAGTGAAGGTACTCGTTCCCTTAGTCACCATTTACCTGCACCTAACTGCCTCCACTGAAAGTAATAATGTAGGAACCTCCTGAATGTCCCAGAGCCCCTCAAATATTCCCTTCTAAAGTCTTTTCTTTGAATATGAAAGGCAAAGAGGTTTCACTCTGACAGAGGATGCCTCTAGGTTTCTGATGAAAGCACCAAAGACAACCATGGACAATGAACTCTGGGAAGTTCCCTCTTGCCACTGCCCCTAATTCCTCTTATCGCTACCAAGAGAAAAGAAAGTATCTGGGTGCGGTCGTGGTGGGAGCCTCCTCTAGATGTTCCGAATTTAAACCACAGGTTCTATAAGAGACCTAAATGTCTGCATGTAGGTATACTTATTTTTGAAAGCATATGTGAATAATATAATGATGTGTGTGGAGGGGGAATCTGGGGAGAGTAGAACACCCTGGGATATCAACAGTATGGTTCCAACCATACTGTTATGGATATGTGGGCAGGGACTAGTAAGGAACCCAGACGTTATATAAAAAGTTTGATTTCTACAAATGATGAACCTCCACACATTTTTCCTTGTGTTTTCAGTTTCTGTTATAATATTTGTGTGAAACAAATAATCATTCAAGAGCATATGATAAACAGAGTATATAATTATGTGACACAAGTATAAACAAATTAGCTTTAGAACATATCAGCCAAGCATCAGTCGTTTAGAAAATTCTGAGTCAGGATGCCTAGCTGGGGTTACTCACTTAACTCTCTCCACCTCAAAAGGAACTATGTCCAGTGGCAAGGTTCCTTTTGATCATGCCTCAGGCCCAAATCTTATGGACAGCACACTACCTCTTTTGGGAGCTTGACAAGTGTTCTAAAATAATAGAATGAGGTATTCCACAAGTACTGCTTTCCTACTCTGAGGAGAAAAACAGCAAAATTACAATTACGGTGAACAAACATTGGATTCCTAACAACCCAGCACCAAAAAGCTAAGCTGTGTACCGGAAAAAAAAAATATTATTATTATTAAAAATATGTGGGGAAGAGCAAGATGTAGTTCACAGCATGCAAAGAGGAGAGAACACTGTGAATCAGATCTGCAGTGAAGACCTTCTTTCTATACTTTTCTGTAGGGCACAAGTCCCTCTCTTAGCAGGCCTGACAAGAGATAGCAAAGCGCAGTTTATCTCAAGGACTTGGCAGGATGGCACAGAGGCCAGGCACACAGACACACAGCTTTGGGCAGAAAGGCCAAAGCTGGCCTAGTCAAAATGTGTTGCAGGCCAGTGTGAAAGAACACTGGGCTGAGGGCAGCGTATTCAGATTCACCGAGGAGAGGTGTCCTTGACAAATTAAAATTCTGGATTATTAGAAGTTCCAAATAATTAATAATAACCACAACCATCATTATCATAGTCAAGTTTTAGCCCTGCATGAGCTCACAGGTTATGATCCTGCTCTAATACCGCTAGGCTTTCACTGTTCTAAGAAACAACTAGAATTTAGGAGCTGAGCATCTTTTCCAAAACACCTCTGTTGGTACAGTGGATTCAGAGGGACATTCCCACTAATGCAGAGATTTCAAAACAGCCAGGTCATGAACCTCTGCAGTCATTCAGTAGATACTGTTTATAGAGGGCTCTAGGGGACCACAAAAGAAAACAGAAGAAATACACAGTTCTTGGCACTGGGATTCATGGTAAGGTTTCAGTAACATGATGATTTGATTCACATACTGCAAATAAAAGTGATGCAAAATGAATGCCTATTTGCTTAAAACAAACAAAAATGTGTAAAAATACATAACAAGTCTTAAATTCTGTTTCTTCTCTGTTCCCCTCACCACATGCCCAAATCCTACTCATCTTCCCAAGCTCAGCTCAGACACCTGTCCCCCCTGAAACTCCTGGTCCGCCCTCTGATACTCTCACTTCTCTCCCCGCCATCTAGTGGGTGGTGACCGTCTCCTCTAAGCTCACATATTTGTATCCGGCCTATTATAAGATAATGAGAGCTGCCATTCATCGAGGGCCTGCTCTGAACCAAGCCCTCTGCATAGCTTT
Organism: Lipotes vexillifer; assembly: GCF_000442215.2. Classification (NCBI taxonomy): domain Eukaryota; kingdom Metazoa; phylum Chordata; class Mammalia; order Artiodactyla; family Lipotidae; genus Lipotes; species Lipotes vexillifer. The sequence continues at coordinate 3,448,723 of NW_006791298.1, read as the reverse complement.
TTCAAATCCTAAAGCAACCATTCCAGGAATGGAATGTATTAGTCACAGCTTAAAGGTTGAGAAACCAAACTTGAATCAGACTGAGTAACTTGCCCAAAGCCAAAAGAGCTAAGCAGTGGTAGATCCTGAACTTGAATGCAAGTCTTTTAGATTCCAAAGCCCTTTGTTCTGCATCCTGTCATACCTCGTGGCCTGGTTACTCTCTACTTCTTATTTATCTCTCTTCCTAGGTGACAAGATCCTGGAGGACCAGACCCATGTCTGAGTCATCACACACTCATTTATGAGCCATTTAAGTAATCCCTGAAATATACGGCAAACAGAATACAGAGTATGTATTGAACGAATCCTTGTTGAATGAATGATAAAATGACAGAAAACCCATGGGGACAGGTAGAAAGGGCAATTGTCATAGTAACATAAGATACCACTAATATTTTTCTGGACCTTTAATTACAGAATGTCTTGCTTTTCACACGGCCCACCTTGATTTGTCCTGACAGGCCACAGCTACTCTCCCATCCGCGGTCTCACCTCAACCCAACCTGGGGCCTCCTGTGTGGTGCCAGAGCATGAGAGCAACAGCTTGTACCTGTAAAGAGAACTAACTACATTATCATTCCCTGCAGCAGCCTTCACCCCACAAGCTTTTTGATACACCCCCCAATAGCCCGAAGCAGGAAAAGATAGGCAAACCAAGAAAGGTGGAATATTTGGCCCCTGACCACCATTTACATGGTCCAACAGTAACCTATGAATCTTAATCTAGATTTATTTTTTCCTTTAAAGCGTAAAGGACAAGTGGTCAACAGCAGGTTCATCAATTTGCTCTGACTTTTATTCGAAGGGGAATATTTTCATCTGAGACGTCAGCATAACTTGGAGGAAAAGACAAAAAGCTCTCTGAAAGCAAACGACCATGTTACCCCTGACATAACACAGGACTGCTGTCTACTGACAAGGGAGCTGCTTGCTAGTTAGAACTCCTTAAAAGTCATCAGAATAGGTTAATTTTTCCCATTTGACGTTATCATTTCATGTATTTCACATCTCAAACAGATTCTTTGGGGAAAGGAACATGACTGGGACTATTAAGTAATGTAGCTGAATTCCTTAATGATGAAAGAAAGCCAGACTCGCTACATAAACCATCTAGTAGAAGGAATCAAAGCATAGATAGAAGCTGAAAATGAGGTTGAATACATAGGAGGAAGTCCCATAAACTGACTCTAATGCTTTATTTTGCCCAATCACCTGGATGAACATTCAAGTTTTGTAAAAATGTCTTATTCATTCATTCATTTTTAAAAAGCATTAATTGTGTGTCTAATGTGGTGCTGTGAACTAGGGATACAATGATGATTAAGCCTTTGTCCCTGTTCTCCAGAAGTTTCCAGTCTAGCAGGAGTGAGAGTGTCTAAGAAAAGAATTCCCATCAGTCTGATAAGTGCAGAAGCAGAACAGTTTACCAGCTTCAACATCACACCATTCAAAACCGGCTGTACAACAGAGTGTAACTAAAATTCATTACAGTAATGGTTTTCACTATGCACACCCAGTGATTTCACCTATGTTATCTGATTTCATCCTCAATTAATCCATCACAAGAAAATATTATTCTTAGGAAAAAACCCTGAACTGACTATCAACTCTATTCCTTTCAAGTCTATGCAAAAGAACACCTGGAATTTCACAGAAAATAAACTTCGGTACAGAAAGGAAACAGTATATGACAAACTCAGATATTTCATGAGATAAACCATAGCTTCTCCATAAAGGTTTCTAAATAAAATAGTTTCCAGCCACTGACCAGGCCAAGTCTAAAAAAGTAGACTCTGTAGCTAACAATACTCTCTGATTTTGGAAGGAAACTTGAAAGAATTAGAAAACAAAAAAACTAAACCAAAAACAAAAACTGAGGTCTCTAGAACTTCAAGGGAAGGAGAAAGTTTCCCTGTCCTATATTTGACTGACAAGAAATTCAACCAGTTCTCATCCGTACTTGATGTAGGAAACGTGGCACTCTGATTTTCAAAAGAAACTTCTGGTCTGAGATAATCAAGTGGAAGTAACAGTCTCAGTCACTGGGGGAGCTGTCGCAGACACCTCGGTGTGTTCTGCACGGAGCTGCCACATTCTCCATGCCCAGATTTCTTCATGTTTGATACTTGGATTACCCCAGCAGGAAACGAGCAGTTTTTGAATGGAGGGTTTTGTTCAGAATTCTAATAGCTTCCAGCATTTGCCCCAGACCACAAGGAGTACACTAAATTCACTTAGACACCCAGGCCAGACGTGAAGCATTTCTCTGTCAGATCTAGTCAGCTCCACCAATTTAACATTTTGGCTTCTTGTGGGCAAAGAGAAGACCGCCAAACAGCACTGGTGCCGGGGGGCAATCTGGTGACACGTGGCAGTTCTGGAAAGAAAATTAATGAACACGACCAGTAACCTTTCTACCCCACTCCAATTTCCTCGTTCAAGGGAGAGAGGCAAAATGTCAGCAATTGGGGTGATAGACAACTGCTGCTCCTTGAAATAGCGTCAAGGTAGTTGTTGGTTTTTTTTTTTTTTAAGATTTATTATTTATTTATTTATTTTATTTATTCTTGGCTGCATCCGGTCTTAGTTGTGACAAGTGGGATCTTTATTGAGGCACGCGGGATCTCTTGTTGTGGTGCGCGAGCTCTTCATTGCGGCATGCGGGTTTCCTCTCTCTAGTTGTGGCGCGCGGGCTCCAGGGCACGTGGGCTGTGTAGTTTGTGGCACGTGGGCTCGCTCATTGAGGCGTGCGAACTCAGTAGTTGTGGCATGCAGGCTTAGTTGCCCCGCGGCTTGTGGGATCTTAGTTCCCCAACCACGGATCGAACCCACGTCCCCTGCATTGTAAGGCAGATTCTTTACCATTGGACCACCAGGGAAGTCCCAGTTGTTTCTTTTCTCCACCAGACTTGGAACGTTTCATTGTTTGCTGTCAAGATCACCTCGCTATGAAGTTTGGGGACTTAAGGGTAAAGCCATCATTCATTCCATTCAACAATTTCATCCTAGCTAATCTAATAAATAAAACGGGACCACTGGTCACCTCTGATTCAGTCACCAAAGCTCACTATGTCCAGTCAAAGCCAATAACATATTTGTTTGGTGCCTACTATGTGCCAGGCAGTATACCAGGCATATTATATAGTATGATGATGATGATAGCAATAATGATTATACAACACCAACAATAATAACAGTCAACCAATCAACAAAATCATCTAGCAAATGCTTATTGTGTGAAAAGCCTATGGTAAATGTATAGGCTGATATTACTCCTCACAACCCTTTAAGCAACATACAATTATTACTTTCCCCTTTTATAGATGCAGAAAAGAGGATTCTAAGAGATTAAATAAACTTGCCCAAAGTAATACAGCTTGTAAATGACAGAGCTGGGATCTGAACCCCAGCCTGTCTGCAAAGGCAAAGCCTTAACATGATTAAAGGAAATCACACTGAAACAACATTAAAAGTTTGTTGTAGTGCAAAAGAATGAGACAGATGGCAAAGTTTTCCAGATTACAGCAAAAGAAACAGGCTAGTTGTATTACTCATCTGAACCAAAAACATAACAAAACTAGTATATAGTAGTATGTAGTATGTAGTATTCTACTATTATGTAGTAGAATGTCATCATCTCTCGAATATCCAGACCAGCATAATATATGTGTGATCCATTTTCACCCCTAAAAAGAACTTCATAATCAACTATAATCAGAGACTAGGACAGAATAGGGAATACAAATTAAAACAACTATCAAAATGATAACATCTTTAAATTTTTTCCTTAATAGGTAAACTCAATTTCTGTGAACTGAAGCTAAATTGCCTACGGGGATGCTCGCGTCTGTGTGTGTTTCCTGTCGGATTTTCTAGTTTTACCACTCCATTCTTATGTTAGTATGTGGTAAAACATTCTTTACAAGGTTTTGAAAGGACCCATATTGACAAAGAAAACATTCATAAAAGTTAAATGGAAAACTGAACTCATGAATTGGATAAGTAATAAAAAGCTTATGAACATCTGATTTCTGAACAAAGCCAGTAAGGAAGAGATAAAATGAAAGAAAACAAAAAATCTCAAAACCTTGAGGTTCCAAAATTCTGAGAGTAAAAAAAATGATTTAAAATTTTGGAAGGCTTCAAGGAGAGAAAAGGGCATTGTCCAACTGCACCTAGGCAACACAGCTCTGAGGGGCAGAGGGACTTTTGGAAAGTCTGGTCCTCCTAGGTTCCTACAGCCACTCAATCGTTCAATGGGTAGTTATGCTCAAACTTCCAGTCCCAGAGCATTAATCCAGATTTAGGGCTGAGGAGGACCTGCACAGCTAGAATTTCGCCAGAAACAGGTTAGGGAGCCCCCTCTGGTAATGTGCAGGAAACCAACAAGCAGCCTACCCCCCAACTCACACCATAACAACACACATGGACACATGAATACAATTAACACAAGTTTCCAAACGTTCATGAGTCACCTGAGACACAGAATCCAGACTGAGAACCCTGGCACATAGTAAGAGACGTTACACTTGAGGATCTGGCCAAGTATACAGCTGCAGATAAGATGATTCAACTGCTTTCTTATTTTGTGGCTTCTTAACAGGTGAGTCTCTCCAGCTTCTCTGACAAGCAGCTTTCATGTAGGCAATGGTCCAGCCATGAAAACAGTAGCTGCTAGGGGCCGACTGCCCAAGTTCCAATCCTGCCTCTGTCTCTTCATTGTGCTGTAATCTTGGAACAGGTTTTACTTTTTCCTCTGTACCTCAGTTCCCTTATCTATAAGACAGGGATTGATAATAACACCTGCTTCAAAATGTGGTAAAGATTAAATGAGTCTTTATAAGGAAAGCACTTAGAGCAACATCTACCTAGTATATAGGCAAACACAAAATAAATGTTAGCTATATTTATTCGATGGTCCTTTTTAGGAAAAAAGGAAGATGACCTAATATAATAAAAGTTCATGTTAGAAAAGCACTAGAGAACTGCAGAAATAGTAGTGAATGCTGGCATTAATTAATTAATGTCCTTTATTAAATCATCAGATGTTCATGTCTGCTATCTTTGCAAAGTTGACATTTGGTTAACTGAAAAAGTATCACCACCTGTATCTCAATACAATGGTAGTGTTGGGTGTTAGAAAATGTAGTCAGGCTGAGAACTTTATCACAAATAATAATTAAGAAAAATATGCAATCAGATCAATAGCTTTCCTTTATTTCAGCTTGTGAAGACTTGGCCGGCACATAGCTTTGCAGTCTCACAGACCATAAATGGTGACAAATTAGAAGAGGCCTTAATGAGCATAGCCATCCTGTACATCTAGTCCAGTACTCTCGCTGGGCAGCTGGGAAACCTGAACCCAGAGACGCGCATGACTTGACCAGATAGACCCTGCAAGTAAGCAGCAGAGCCAAGAACTCAAATTCTTGGAGGTTTATTTGTTCGTTGGCCTCCTTCCACTAGATTGCCAACCCTTGGAGCCCAGAACCTAATCATTAACGTCTTTCTACCTTCATGAAAGAGGATATGTAGACAAAGAAGGCAACAAAAAATGAGGGTTAAAAAGAACCAAAGTGGGCTTCCCTGGCAGTGCAGTGTTTGAGAGTCTGCCTGCCGATGCAGGGGACACGGGTTCGTGCCCTGGTCCGGGAAGATCCCACATGCCACAGAGCGGTTAGGCCCGTGAGCCATGGCCGCTGGGCCTGCGTGTCGGGAGCCTGTGCTCCGCAACGGGAGAGGCCACAACAGTGAGAGGCCCGCGTACCGCAAAAAAAAAAAA
>NW_006791298.1:3431031-3442386 GCF_000442215.2 Lipotes vexillifer | reverse complement strand
CCCCAAAAAAAAAAAAAAAAAAAAAAGAACCAAAGTGATGCAGTACTCTTTGCTACTTCTAAGGTACTATTTTAACCTCCAAAAGAGATAGGTATCCTCATTCACTGAAAAGATGACACAAATGATAAAGCAAAGCAGAAATCAAATCTAAACGTTCTGCTGGTCTGTGAGTCAGGAGACCTGAGCTCTTGTGCTAACTTGCTTTGTGAAATTCAATAAGCATTTAACTTTTCTAACAGAAGATGATGAGGGAGTTCCCTGGTGGCACCGTGGTTAAGAATCCACCTGCCAATCACAACTAACTGCTGAACAATCATCAAAAGGAAGACACTGGATCTCACCAAAAAAGATACCCCACATCCAAAGACAAAGGAGAAGCTGCAATGAGACGGTAGAGGGGCACAATCACAATAAAATCAAATCCTATAACTGCTGGGTGGATGACTCACACACTGGAGAACACTTATACCACAGAAGTCCACCCACTGGAGTGAAGGTTCTGAGCCCCACATCAGGCTTCCCAACCTGGGGGTCCAGAAATTGGAGGAGGAATTCCTAGAGAATCGGACTTAGAAGGCTAGCGGGATTTGATTGCAGAACTTTGACAGGACTGGGGGGAACAGAGACTCCACTCTTGGAGGGCACACACAAAGTAGTGTGCACATCAGGACCCAGGGGAAGGACCCATAGGAGACTGAACCAGACCTACCTGCTGGTATTGGAGGGTCTCCTACAGAGGTGGGGGGTGGCTGTGGCTAACCATAAGGACAAGGACACTGGCAGCAGAAGTTCTGGGACATACTTCTTGGCGTGAGCCCTCCTAGAGTCCACCATTAGCCCCACCAAAGAGCGGGGTAGGCTCCAATGTTGGGTCACCTCAGGCCAAACAACCAAGAGGGAGTGAAGCCAGCCCCACCCATTAGCAGACACGCAGATTACAGTTTTACTGAGCTCTGTCCACCTGAGCAACAGCCAGACCTACCCACCACCATTCCCTCCCATCAGGAAACCTGCACAAGCCTCTTAGTTAGCCTAATCCACCAGAGGGCAGACAGCAGAAGCAAGAAGAAATACAATACTGCTGCCCATGGAACAAAAACCACATTCACAGAAAGATAGACAAGATGAAAAGGCAGAGGGCCATGCACCAGATGAAGGAACAAGATAAAACCCCAGAAAAACAACTAAATGAAACGGAGATAGGCAACCTACCAGAAACAGAATTCAGAATAATGATAGTGAAGATGATCCAGGATCTTGGAAAAAGAATGGAGGCAAAGATCGAGAAGATGCAAGAAATGTTTAACAAAGACCTAGAAGAATTAAAGAACAAACAAACAGAAATGAACAATACAATAACTGAAATGAAAAATACACTAGAAGGAATCAATAGCAGAATAACTGAGGCAGAAGAATGGATAAGTGACCTGGAAGACAGAATGGTGGGATTCACTGCTGTGGAACAGAACAAAGAAAAAAGAATGAAAAGAAATGAAGACAGCCTAAGAGACCTCTGGGACAACATTTAACACAACAACATTCACATTATAGGGGTCCAGGAAGGAGGAGAGAGAGAAAGGACCTGAGAAAATATGTGAAGAGATTATAGTTGAAAACTTCCCAAACATGGGAAAGGAAATAGCCACCCAAATCCAGGAAGCGCAGAGAGTCCCATATAGGATAAACCCAAGGAGAAACACGCCAAGACACACAGTAATCAAATTGGCAAAAATTAAAGACAAAGAAAAATTATTGAAAGCAGCAAGGGAAAAACGATAAATAACATACAAGGGAACCCCCATAAGGTTAACAGATGATTTCTCAGCAGAAACTCTACAAGCCAGAAGGGAGTGGCATGACATATTTAAAGTGATGAAAGGGAAGAACCTACAGCCAAGATTACTCTACCCAGCAAGGATCTCATTCAGATTCTACAGAGAAATCAAAAGCTTTACAGACAAGCAAAAGCTAAGAGAATTCAGCACCACCAGACCAGCTCTAAAACAAATGCTAAAGGAACTTCTCTAAGTGGGAAACACAAGAGAAGAAAAGGACCTACAAAAACAAACCCAAAACAATTAAGAAAATGGTCATAGGAACATATGTATTAATAATTACCTTAAACGTGAATGGATTAAATGCTCCAACCACAAGACACAGGCTCGCTGAATGGATACAAAAACAAGACCCATATATATGCTGTTTACAAAAGACTCACTTCAGACCTAGAGACACATATAGACTGGAAGTGAGGGGATGGAAAAAGATATTCCATGCAAATGGAAATCAAAAGGAAGCTCATATTTTACCTGATATGAGTAGCAATACTCACATCAGATAAAATAGACTTTAAAATAAAGAATGTTACAAGAGACGAGGAAGAACACTACATAATGATCAAGGGACTAATCCAAGAAGAAGATATAACAATTATAAATATATATGCACCCAACAAAAGGGCACCTCAATACATAAGGCAACTGCCAACAGCTATAAAGGAGGAAACCGACAGTAACACAATAATAATGGGGGACTTTAACACTTCACTTACACCAATGGACAGATCATCCGAACAGAAAATTAACAAGGAAACACAAGCTTTAAATGACACAATAGACCAGATAGATTTAATGATATTAATAGGACATTCCATCCAAAAACAGCAGATTACACTTTCTTTTAAAGTGTGCATGGAACATTCTCCAGGACAGATCACATCTTGGGTCACAAATCAAGGCTCAGTAAATTTAAGAAAACTGAAATCATATCAAGCATCTTTTCTGACCACAACGCTATGAGATTAGAAATGAAGTACAGGGAAGAAAATGTAAAAAACACAAACACATGGAGGCTAAACAATACGTTATTAAATAACCAAGAGATCACTGAAGAAATCAAAGAGGAAATCAAAAAATTCCTAGAGACAAAGGACCATGAAAACACGATGATCCAAAACCTATGGGATGCAGCAAAAGCAGTTCTAAGAGGGAAATGTATATCAATACAAGCCTACCTCAAGAAACAAGAAAAATCTCAAATAAACAATCTAATCTTACACCTAAAGGAACTAGAGAAAGAAGAACAAACAAAAACCAAAGTTTGCAGAAGGAAAGAAATCATAAAGATCAGAGCAGAAATAAATGAAATAGGAATAAAGAAAACAATAGCAAAGATCAATCAAATTAAAAGCTGGTTCTTTCAGAAGATAAATAAAATTGATAAACCATTAGCCAGACTCATCAAGAAAAAGAGGGAGAGGACTCAAATCCACAAAATTAGAAATGAAAAAGGAGAAGTTACAACAGATACTGCAGAAATACAAAGCATCCTAAGAGACTACTACAAGCAACTCTATGCCAATAAAATGGGCAACCTGGAAGAAATGGACAAATTTTTAGAAAGGTATAACCTTCCAAGACTGAACCAGGAAGAAATAGAAAATATGAACAGACCAATCACAAGTAATGAAATTGAAACTGTGATTAAAAATCTTCCAACAAACAAAAGTCCAGGACCAGATGGCTTCACAGGTGAATTCTATCAAACATTTAGAGAAGAGCTAACACCCATCCTTCTCAAACTCTTCCAAAAAATTGCAGAGGAAGGAACACTCCCAAACTCATTCTATGAGGCCACCATCACCCTGATAGCAAAACCAGAGAAAAGTACTACAAAAAAAGAAAATTACAGACCAATCTCACTGATGAATATAGATGCAAAAATCCTCAACAAAATACTAGCAAACAGAATCCAACAACACATTAAAAGGATCATACACCATGATCAAGTGGGATTTATCCCAGGGATGCTTCAATATATGCAAATCAATCAATGTGACACACCATATTAATAAATTGAAGAAGAAAAACCATATGATCATCTCAATAGATGCAGAAAAAGCTTTTGACAAAATTCAATACCCATTTATGATGAAAACTCTCCAGAAAGTGGGCATAGAGGGAACCTACCTCAACACAATAAAGTCCATATACGAGAAACCCACAGCAAACATCATTCTCAATGGTGAAAAACTGAAAGCTTTTCCTCTAAGATCAGGAACAAGACAAAGATGTCCACTCTCGCCACTATTATTCAACATAGTATTGGAAGCCCTAGCCACGGCAATCAGAGAAGAAAAAGAAATAAAAGGAATACAAATTGGTAAAGAAGAAGTAAAACTGTCACTGTTTGCAGATGATATGATACTGTACATAGGGAATCCTAAAGATGCCACCAGGAAACTACTAGAGCTAATCAATGAATTTGGTAAAGTTGAAGGATACAAAATTAATGCACAGAAATCTCTTGCATTCCTATACACGAATGATGAAAAATATGAAAGAGAAATTAAGGAAACACTCCCATTTACCATTGCAACAAAAAGAATAAAATACCTAGGAATAAACCTACCTAGGGAGACAAAAGGCCTGTATGCAGAAAACTATAAGACACTGATGAAAGAAATTAAAGGTGATACCAACAGATGGAGAGATATACCATGTTCTTGGATTGGAAGAATCAATATTGTGAAAATGACTATACTACCCAAAGCAATCTACAGATTCAGTGCAATCCCTATCAAATTTCTAATGCCAGTTTTTACAGACCTAGAACAAAAAAAATCTTAAAATTTGTATGGAAACACAAAAGACCCTGAATAGCCAAAGCAGCCTTGAGGGAAAAAAACAGAGCTGGAGGAATCAGACTCCCTGACTTCAGACTATACTACAAAGCTACAGTAATCAAGACAATATGGTACTGGCACAAAAACAGAAATATAGATCACTGGAACAGGATAGAAAGCCCAGAGATAAATCCACGCACCTACGGCCAACTGATCTATGACAAAGGTGGCAAGGATATATACAATGGAGAAAAGACAGTCTCTTCAATAAGTGGTGCTGGTAAAACTGGACAGCTATATGTAAAAGAATGAAATTAGAACACACCCTAACACCATACACAAAAATAAACTCAAAATGGATTAGAGACCTAAATGTAAGACCAGACACTATAAAACTCTTAGAGGAAAACATAGGAAGAACACCCTTTGACATAATCACAGCAAGATCTTTTTTGATCCACCTCCTAGAGTAATGGAAATAAAAACAAAAATAAACAAATGGGACCTAATGAAACTTAAAAGCTTTTGCACAGCAAAGGAACCTACAAACAAGATGAAAAGACAACCCTCAGAATGGGAGAAAATATTTGTAAATGAATCAACAGACCAAGGATTAATCTCCAAAATATATAAACAGCTCATGCAGCTCAATATTGGAAAAACAAACAACCCAATGCAAAATTGGGCAGAAGACCTAAACAGACATTTCTCCATAGAAGACATACAGATGGCCAAGAAGCACATGAAAAGCTGCTCAACATCACTAATTATTAGAGAAATGCAAATCAAAACTACAATGAGGTATCACCTCACACCAGTTCGAATGGGCATCATCAGAAAATCTACAAACAACAAATGCTGGAGAGGGTGTGGAGAAAAGGGAACCCTCTTGCACTGTTGGTGGGAATGTAAATTGATACAGCCACTATGGAGAACAGTATGGAGGTTCCTTAAAAATCTAAAAATAGAATTACCATATGACCCAGCAATCCCACTACTGGGCATATACCCAGAGAAAACCATAATTCAAACAGACACATGCACCCCAGTGTTCACTGCAGCACTATTTACAATAGCCAGGTCCTGGAAGCAACTTAAATGCCCATCGATAGATGAATGGTTAAAGAAGATGTGGTACATATATACAACGGAATATTACTCAGCCATTACAAGGAATGAAATTGGTTCATTTGTAGAGACGTGGATGAATCTAGAGACTGCCATACAGAGTGAAGTAAGTCAGAAAAAGAGAAACAAATATCACACATTAACATATGTGGAAAGCCATTACAAGGAATGAAATTGGTTCATTTGTAGAGACGTGGATGAATCTAGAGACTGCCATACAGAGTGAAGTAAGTCAGAAAAAGAGAAACAAATATCACACATTAACACATATATGTGGAACCTAGAAAAATGGTATAGATGAACCGGTTTGCAGGGCAGAAATTGAGACACAAATGTAGAGAACAAACGTATGGACGCCACGGGGAGAAAGCGGCAGGGGTGGTGGTGGTGGTGTGATGATTTGGGAGATTGGGATTGACATATATACACTAATATGTATAAACTGGATAACTAATAAGTACCTGCTGTATAAAAAAATAAATAAAATTTAATTAAAAAAAAAGAAATACAACTTCCAGTTATAAGTCATAAGGATATAATACACAGCACAGAGAATATACTCAATATTATTGGAATACCTCTGTATGGTAACAGATGGTAACTACACTTATTGTGGTGATTATTTTATAATGTATAGAAATATTGAATCACTATGTTGTACACCTGAAACTAATATAATATTGTAAGTCAATTATAAAAAAAAAAAAAAATCCGCCTGCCAGTGCAGGGGACACGGGTTCGAACCCTGGTCCAGGAAGATCCCACATGTCACGGAGCAACTAAGCCCGTGTGCTGCAGCTACTGAGCCTGTGCTCTAGAGCCTGCGAGCCACAACTACTGAGCCCACTTGCTGCAACTACTGAAGCCTGCGCGCCTAGAGTCCGTGCTCTGCAATAAGGGATGCCACCGTGATGAGAAGCCCGTGCACCACAACAAGGAGTAGCCTCCACTCGCTGCAACTAGAGAAAGCCTACAGGCAGCAATGCAGACCCAATGCAGCCAAAAATAAATAAATAAATCTATTTAAAAAAAGAAAAGACGATGACGAGACAGCCTTGAGAGAGCTGAAAGGAGCCCAATTTGATGAGGTCACAAAATAGAATGAAATCATAAAGCCTGTAATTAACTGTATGTCACTTTATGTTTATATTACACTTAATAATTCTTAAAAAGGCTTCTTTGTATGCTACCACTCAAGCGTTATGGTAACCATGAAGAAGGTCAGGAAATACGCTATAGCCCCATCTTACAGATAATGACACTGAGGCACAGAGGGGCTACATGTTTATATCAGAGTTAAATGACAAATACCATCTACACCAAGGGACAGAATCCACACTAAGAAAGAAAAAGATATGCTCGGTGGCAGATCAAGGGGCCTAAGAAGTGACAGCACGTAGCTTCCAGCTAGAACTAACCAGGAGCCAAAGAGCCTAGCCATCAACCCCTAACTGCTAGCTTTCTTTACTCGAAATTCTACTTTCAAAGATACGTCTCTCCCACAACCACAGAAAGATCAAATGGGTCATGGCAGATACAAAGTCAAGACACTTGGCAAATGGATCAGACACAGAGGTGAAGAAAGCCTCTTGAAACGCATCCTGCCTACAACAAAGCAAAATGTATTTCTAAGCGTTTTATTGAAACTTCACAGGAAGAAAGATCCTGAAATGTGAAAAATGATAATAAATAGAAATTATATGATACCCATTATGTATTACTTCAGCTGAATTAAAATGTCATTAACATTCACTTCCTTTACAGAATATGCCATTTAGAATTTTTATTTTAGCAAACTTTAGCAAATACAGAAAATCAACCCTAGACTTGTCAGAAAGGGCCGCTCCACCCCTAAGCCCCATGTTATCACGGAAACCCCAGCACTGACCTCCTGGCTGACTGGAGTGGACACTCGTACTTCAAAATTCCCCCAAGGCTTTTGAACACCTTCTCAACATCCTGATAGTTTCCCACTTTATTGATGAAGCCCATTAAGTCAAAGTAGAATCCAAAAAAACTGTATTTCCCAGGGGTTCTATGGCAAAGCAATCATAAGCCCCTCTGCAAAACACGGGTGCTGGAAAAGGAGTCAAGGGAAGCGGAAACTGCTTCTTGGAAGGTAATCTTCTAGCAAGCCTGTCGGTGCAGTGTGGGCTCTGGTGGGGCTTCTGGTATCTTCTTCCTGAGCACAGTCAGCCCAAGATGCTGGACAGCAGGGCAGTGCTGTTCTCTCTAGAGCTGTCTCAGAATGTAACTAGGCATTGTTGCAGAATGTTCTTGGCTATCTAGGATCCAGACTTGGCTTGCAGGCCCTCCTGAAGATTCAGTACTCATGCAGGCTGGGACAGAGCAATACCCAACAGGAGAGAGAAACGGCTGAAATCCAAAAGAAAACCAAAGGACTGACTATTACCAACGTGGAAAATGTTGCTCTCAATTTGCATACGTAGCAGCATTCATTTCACTCCCAAACTCAAGAGAACCATAAAGATAAACGTGCTGGCAGCCACGTCTCAGTGTGTGGCTTTGTCTCATCACAAAGCTTTAATAATGTCCTCATTCTGCTGGTGAAACGCTGGAGGAGGTGGGGGAAGGATGGGAGTTCCCGGTCTCTACTGTCCCAGATTCCTCCCGGACAGCTTGTGCTCTTCCCCGGAGTAAAGCTCCTCTCCAAAGAGAAAAAAATCTTTTATTTTCTGGTCCAGCCATCTTCAAGAAAACCTAACCTAATTCCCTCAAAACCTCATCAGACAGAACAGAATCTTTTGGCCATGACCAGCTTTGTGTCAAGGTAAGGGAAGAGATGGCAGAAGGACAAATCCTTTTTTAAACTTGAAAGACTGTGTCCCACCTCCTCTCTGTCATTATTGTAAGGGACAACCATGTAACTGACTCATCTCTATTTCTTTCGCTCAAAACACTGTCTGCTGGTCAGAGTATTTCCAAATGTTGTCAACCACCAGATTGTACCCTTCATTTCTTTTTAGCTTCTTTCCAACTTTCCAATACAGAATCTCATTAACTGGTTTGCTTCTCTGGCTGCTATATTTTGTGGTTAACTTTCCCCATTTTAAGATATTTTCCTATTAAGAATTTCTTTAGAGATGGCAGTTACCCACCTCCCCACACACAAAATCCACAACTAATTAAATCGAATAAAGTTTTATTGAACCGTTATGATGTACATTACTTGGTGTGGTGAAGAAAGGCCTGAATTTTAGAATTATAATAGTAATATTAATAATAATAGCTATTTACTCTGACCGTGTGTGCCTGGGTTCTTAACACGTGACATAGCATGATGCTACATGATGATGAGAACGTGGCTTCTGCTCTCTGACAGACCTGGGTTCAGCTCAAAGCTCTACCATGCAAGCCATTTTCTTAACCCTTCTGTGCCCCAGGTTCCTCATCTGTAAAATAAGCATATTAACAGTATATATCTCATAGGAATATTTTGAGAATTCCATTAAATCACAAACATAAAGCACTTAACCCAGGGCCTAGTTCATAATGATATGTGGCACGTACCCTGTTCTCCCTATTTTAAGAGGTGGAGACTGAAGGTCAGAGTTAGTACATCCACCCAGTGTGAACCCTTTATTTCTACTGCCTCATGCTGACCAGAACATTGGAGGAAGTCACGTTAGAAGTCTAGAGTATGACGATTGGGAGAGCCTTGAAGACACTGCCCCGCCTTCTACGACAGCATCTCCCTCCAGGGAACTGGAGGCCATCACCCCTGCTTTTGCACACAAGCTCCAGGTCTTACACATTTCTGAATCCCCAGACCTGGAGCAGTACCTGCAGGTGGGATGTCTGTTTGTTGAATGAATGAGTGAATGAATGGCTAAAGTGATTCAAACAGAGTATAACAATAGCTAAATACTGAGCATAAAGTATGTGCAGGGCCTCGATCTAAGGAGTTAATATCCAGTAACACTGATTATATATTTAATGCTTAATATTTAGTTTAAAAAATCAAGTAGGCTTTGTAGAATGATTCAAGGGGCCAAGGAGAAGGGATGGCATATCCTCATCAAAGAACAGCTACCCAAAGTGGGCTTAAAAGAACGCAAAGGATTCTACAGAATGTGTAGGGGCAGAAGAGGGCATCCAGACAAAGGGAACCACGTGGGCCATGGCCAGAAGGTGTGAGAGGTAAAAGCCCGTTGCCATCAATGGCTTGAGGAGAAGTGTCTGAAGAAGAACAGAAAGAAATGTGATTTGATGGCTAGAGTAAGGCCAGGACAAGTGGGACCTCAAACACCAGCATGGGCGATTGGCCTTGATTCCACCAAAATGGGAGAAACTAATGAAGCCGCAGGTAGCAGGAAGGCACGTTGACAACAGCGTTCTGCTCCAAGTCTTCAATAGAACAGACAAATGTCACAGAGAAACTGATTTGGAAGATGAGGAGGCAGACAGAAGCATCACAAAAGAGTCCCAAAGACAGGATGGAGCGGTGGGGTGGGGGGGAGCCATCTTCATCTTCCTGGGACCTGCTCCTCAAGGAAACGTTGACTAGGATAAGGGTAACTGCCCTCCTGAAGACCATTTGACACCAATGCCCCTACTGAGACAAAAATCAGAAGGTCCTCATACAACTGTGCTGGCTGGGCCCTGCAGTAGGGCACCCAACCCAGGAAGCAGGTGAGGACAAAAATCCATCCAGTCCTCCTCCAGCCACACTGAGCATCCTGACATGGGATGGCAGACATGCACTGGAAGGGGCACCTTTTCTAATCTGTACATAGGCACCCTAAGGCCCGTGGCCATCCTAACAAACAGTCTCATTTCTTGTTCTATCATCCCACCCCCCATCCTAAGACTGTATATATTTAAAGCAGTAACCCGGAGGCTTTTAAACCAGTAACAATATAAACATATTGATTTATTCGCTCACACGCTCACACATTCAAACATTTCTTTGTGTACAGAGAGCCATGCTCATTATAGTGGGAGATAACGGAGCTTACCATCTAATAGACATAATTGCAAGTTTCATAAACAGTAGGACAAAAGAGAATAACTATCTTAATTAGCATTCGTGACAGCATCAAGAAACATGCCGTCTAGGTCACGGTCAGGGCAGCTGTACCAGCCCAGTAAAGAAAAGAATCCAAGACCCTCATCTAAATAAGACAAATGGAAAACAAGACTATCATCAGATTTAAATACAAAGTACACTTGAAAGGTAAACTCAACTCGCAGTTCTGGAGGCAACACAGTTGCTTTAAAGCAAAAAGTCAGATTTTTTTAGAACTAGCAAGGTCTAATCTTGGTTTAGCCACAGAATCACTGTGCCATTCTAGGAAAGTATGCAAAATACATCCAGTCTTCATTTGTGCAACAGCAAGAGATTTAATCAATACCTGAGAGGTAGAATGAGAAATTGCTTAGCTAATACAGAGTGTTCCTGTTAATTAAAGCCACCCCCTGCCTTGGCCATGGATTAGAAGGAGGAAGGACAAAGATGGCTTTAAACAATTTGATCACCAGGCAAGAGCAGTAAAAAAAAAAAAAAAAAAAAAAAAATGCCATCGAATAAGTGTGAGGAAATGACTGCTGAATAAATATTTGAATTGCATTAAAAAAAATCC
>NW_006791298.1:3421204-3430779 GCF_000442215.2 Lipotes vexillifer | reverse complement strand
AAAAAAAAAAAAAAAAAAAAAAAAAAAAAAAAAAGCAGAAGACTGTGCTTAAAGTCAAGAAAACACTGTTCTAGGAAAATCAGCATTTGGCCTGAAAGCAAAGGAACACACATTAAACCTAAAAGGAAAAGCTGGTAAGTGAGAGATACAGATAGAATAACTCCATGTGTCTGTAGGTTAGTAGCCAGCCAGTATAGTTCAACTTCAGGGGCAGATAGCGACCTTTTAAATTAGGTTGGGGAGAAGTGGGAGGGGGGTCCTATGTGCCCGGAACTGTGATAGGCAACTTACATTTATTACTTCATTTAATCCTCAAAGCAACCTGCCTTAAATTTCTTTATCCCTAATGCACAGAAAAGAAAAAAAAAAAAAAAAAAAACACTGAGTCTAGAAGAACACAAGCCTTCAAGCTACTTCCATCATGTCAACTGTGGAATGGTGATAAAAGAATAGGGAGACTCCGAAGGGGCCTTTGGTAACCAAGAGGTGCTGAGGAAACAGAACAAGATAGCCTTAAGAGGCTTACCAAATATAGTTCACTCTACCGACTCTAAAAGACCCAAATATAGTATGGACTTGCACTTGACCATGGCACATATCCACTGTCAATTGTCTCCAGTTGATAAGAATGCACAGACTCACAGCTATTTGCAGACCAGCTGTAGTCTACTTGGATAACAGATATCCAAGTACATCAAACACGGAAAAGGCACTTGAGATAAGAACACCACCTCAGTAAATTTCAGACTTGGGATACACCACAACCATAAAGTGGGCTACCGAAAAGTTAGTCTTCATTGTGTTTATCTATAACATAGAGTTATTCTATTCTTAGTTCCTTTACTTTCCACATTTTATTTCAAGCATTAATTAGGGTGACTTTCATTATCCACCTTTTAATGAGAGGCTACAGAAAATAAACAGATAAGAACCAGGTCTAAGCCATCATAAAAAACTGATAATCTAGAAATTTTAGTCTTAAACTGCATAAGTGAAAACACACCGTTAATCTCATTCTTGTTTTGTGTTTTTTTTAAAAAAAAAAAGCTTCTGAAGGTTGTTCATAAACTGATACTTTGTAAGTGGAATTTTATTTGTTCATTCATTCATTCATTCATTCATTCCCCAAATGCTTAGAGCAACTGTTAAATGCCTGGGACTACATTAGGAGTTGAAAATCCAGATGTAAAAGATATTCCCTACCTTCAAGAAAATAAAATATAATAAAGAAAGAGAGAGTAAAGACTGCCATAACAATACAGAGAGCTGAGTGTTGTGCTAAGCTATTGTAAGCACAGGTATAATGGGGACACAATGGAAGGGCTCCTTACCCAATCTCATGGGGTGAGGGATGGTGAGCTTTGGAAGCTGGGGATGGAGGATAATTCTAGATAGAAAGAATAAAATGGATCACTTCCACTTCTGGCCAAGACGGAGTAACAGGGACAGTTGTCAAGACCTGGATAAGAGGCTACCAAGGGCAATGATCTCTGAGAGAAGGGAAACAAAATAAGTGAGTCCTATGAGTCCCCCAGCTTACTACCTGAGGGAGTCTCCAGGCCGAGGTGTGTGGGGGCAGGGAAAACTCGAGTGGACCTCCTGAGGTGAGTAAATGGAGCTAACAGTCCGGGGAGACCAACGCAACTAGAATCCATAAGACAGAGGACCTGAGCCAAATATTTGGAGAGATTGTGTTGATTTAAGAGACCTGGATTTTTATATTTTACCAATAAATAAAAGTGTTGTTTAAAAAAAAGAGAGAGAGAGAATATCAGATAGGGGAGAGAGCTTCACAGAGACTCACTTCACAGAGACTCACTTCACTCAGAGACTCAGTGAATTTTGAGTGGAATATTGATGAGTGAATGTGTGTGAGGCAATCACTCAAGGCTGGGGGAACAAATCCAAAAGGATGTTTCTAACTAGAAAACTTCATGATTCCTTAGGCATTGGGAGAGCACATAGAAAGGTCTCTCCTCTGACATGGGGAATAACTGGCCCTAGACTGAGTACTATTCCAGTCCTGCCTAACAAATCTTAGTAGCAAGACCCAAAAGAATCAAACTGTTTCTAAGCAACTTAACTACATCCTAAAACAAGTAAAGAACATTTACAGGAATACAAAAATATGCAGCATCCAACAAGGTAAAATTCACAATGTCTGGCATTCAATCAAAAATTACACAGCATGCGAAAAGCAGGAAAATATGACCCCTGATGAGGAGAAAAATCAATCAAAGCTGACCCAGAACTGACACAGATGTTAGAATTAGCAGACAAGAACTTTAAAACAGCTCTTATAACTACTTTCCATAAGTTCAAAAATTAAGTGGAGACATTGAAGACATAAAAAAAGACCTAAATCAAACTCCTAGAGTTGAATCTACAATGTATGAGATGAAAAATACACTGGATCAGATTAACATCAGATTAGATATCATAGAAGATAAAGATTAGTGAACTTGAAAACACAAATATCAGGACTATTCAAAATGAAACACAGAGAAAACAGAATTCTAAAAATCAACAGAGAAATATTATATTTAATTATATTATTAAATATAATTATTTAGATGAGTAATACATTATTATATTAATAAATATTAATATTAATATTTACCCCTATCTTCAAATAATTTACAACCTTTATGTGGAAACAAATTTTGATTAAAAAAAGACAATAAGGTCATACAATATTTGAAAACCACAAATACTATAAGAACAGAAAAAATGTCCTGAGGCACTACATAGTTACTTACCAAACAAATGGAACACAAAATTCTTTAGAGGAGAGGAGCAAATTATTTCATGCTCAGGATAAAAGATCAGGTTAAGAATATGGTCAAAGAGGAAACATTTGAACCGTCTCTTTCATAAATGGATATTTTCATGTAACTTAAAGCATTGCTCATTAGTATATATTTAGAAATGCAACTCTTTCTGCCTTATTCATTCATTCACCTTTTATTGAGCAGCATCTATGTGTCAGATACTAGCTAAGCACAGACATACTCTGTCTCTACTTCTGATGGGTTTATAATGCAGAGGAGGCAAAAGAGAGAAAACACTACTGGCCACCCTGCAAGATATGCTCTACAGGAAGTGTGTTCAAGTGTTTTGAGAAGGGAGCAACTCACTCAGCAAGAGAAAAGAAAAAAATAATAGAAAAGAAGAAATTCACGAGACAGACAACTGTCACCTATGTCTAACACCTCCATCCGATCCTGCTTCCAGATTTGGCTTCCAAAAACTGCTGCTGGAAAATAAGTGGCAGAGTCCTCAAAAGAAAGAAGAGGGAAGCCAGTTTTTCACTGGTTTTCACTGCACTAATCCATGTAAGAAAGAAGTCAGGAAACTTCTCCTTCCAGGCAATCAACCACACCTAAACGGTGCTAAGATTCAGATAAGCCCTGACAAGTTTGTTGGAGAATGACTTAAATAGACGGGCAGCAGGATAGCAATATGTCACATACTTTCAGAATAAAGCTTTAGTGAGTAAAAAGTTCAAAGCAATTGGCTTCAGGTTGGCTACTTGATATTTTCATTAAAAAAGAAAAGCATTTTATTTTTCCTGAAGTTAGCAGTCACTATACACTATGCATCACGCAAAGCTAAAAGGAACTTTCACAATCAGAGCACAACACACATTTTGCACACGGGAACACTGAAACCCAGACTGAGTATGAGGCTGGACCAAGGCCCCAGAGAGGGTTAGTGGCAGCACTAGTTAAAATTCATGTCATTTCACCTCTGGGAAGCTGGTGATCTTTACATCAAATCACGTTGCATTTATCCATCTCTTCGAGTGATCTAATTTGTGCTGTGGTTTCCATAGAGAATTATACTAATATAGGAAAGGTATATTTGGATGTGGAAATGGATGCTTTACAATAAACCTTGGTCTAATTTTAGTTTTACTAAGAATGAGTGTCTCACTAAGAAAACCTCATAATGGGAAAATTTTCATTCGTGTTCCATTTACAGTGAAAGATTCCTTAATGTGTCCCCAGTGCATTGTTTAATGTTCAATTTATAGTCTATGTTGCAGAGAAAAGAAACAAGGCATAGAAGTAAAGCATAGGCTAGGACTCTCGCTCTGCTACACATGAGATATATGAACTTGGGCAAGATATTTAAGCTCTCTGTTTACTCATCTGTAAAATGAGACTAACAATAGTACCGACGTCCTAAGTTCTGAGAATTCAATGAGATAACTAATGCAAAGCACACTGCCAGGCACATCACAGGAGTTCAAAAAATATTAGAAGCAGCTGTTGCTATAGTTGGTGACTATGATGGTGGGGGACTCATGATTATTATTAAGGTCTTGAGGCTCATCCACACTGGACATATTTTTTTCATTCTGGATCATGAAGAGAACTCAGGTGCATATATGACAACGTTACAACATTTTATTCTTAGAATTCCTCTCCTTAAAAGTTTGTGCTTTCCCATAAATTTAAACCTTACTCAACACTGTCACAATTATCTTATAATATTAATAGTTACTCTGGTAAGTCTGAGAGGTGCTAATTTCTTTGCCACCAGGCTGTAAACACTGGGCCATAGAGCTTGGTAATAAAATATGAGAATATCACACTTTCTCCATCACTGCAATGCCTTCACGTAAAAGCTGGGCTCTATTACAAGTGTCAGCTCGAGTTTCCCATGGTTAATATATGTGGTAACACTGAACTGCCACGCTACAGATTTGTCCTAAACGTAGGATGTGAATTCAACGACTACATTCTCCCAATGGAAATGATCTGGTTCATTTTTAACTTTTTTTCCCTTCCCAAAGGAACTGGTTTGAATTAGTGAGTAAGTGCCTACAAAGGTTTCTTCCTCTTCTGAACAATTAATTTATATCATATAAGACAAATATTGGCACATCTGGACAAACTCAGCATGAGTCTAAAAACCATGAAATTTCCCAAGGCATCTGTGAATAAAAGCACCTCTCTAAGCTTCTCAGAAATGACAGAGTGAGGTAAGGGGTCGGGGGACAGCGGGGGTGATAGGAAAATGGACACGATAACGCTCTTCAATGATCTGAAGGGCTGTCAGGTGAAAGAGGGAGCGGACTTCTGATGTTGAGCACTCAGGAAGACAGAATGAGAAGCAAAATGTGTGGAAAAGTTGCAGGGGGGCAGCTTTCAGCTCTATATAAGGAGAACCTCCCAGGGCAAGGGTGCACACACACGCGTGCCTCCACAGAGTCAAACAGACTGGGGCAAATCCAGGCTGCACCATTGATTAGCTCTTCACATGAGGCAGTTTTCTTAAGCTATCTGAGCCCTCAACTATCAATCAGAACAGCTATTCCTACATTCTGGGGTCGCCCCAGAATTGAAAGAAAACACACATATTTGACACTGAATATGTAGTTGGCACGATTATTTTCACTCTTATTTTTACCTCTGATAAACAGTGTGGATTTGTTAGACACCATTGAAACAGGAAAATCTACATGACCTAATGGTTAAAATCTCTCTAGTTCTGCTTTCCACTTTCTCTTTTGGTCTTAAAACCAACTGAGAGAAGCTCAAATTGCTCTACACTCAGCTTTGCTGCTGCTCTTACGTTAAGATGCTAATCTACTTGTTTTCCATCTTCCCTGGATCCTTCCAACAGCAATACAGAAAGAAAGACACTCATCATCCACCAACTTTAACCCAGGAAAGGATTACAGGAATTACCTAAGAAATTATTACAAATCATTTTTCAGATACAGGTGTTCCCCCCTTTGCCCAACACATGTTTTGTGTAAATCACATTCTTTTTTCCTACCAAATGAGCTTATAATTGTTTGCATATGTTTATTATTTTATTCCAAGAATATTACTCTATGACCATTAAAGAAAATTCGGAAAACAGGAAAATGGGGCAGTGAGGGGAATAATCACTCACAGTCTATATATTATTATTTCTTCCCTATCGCCTTCATGCATGGACCTTTTTCTACACAATTTTAATTTAGATTGTAATTTCAAAGGGGACTTCTTAGCAATTTTAACTGCTCTTCGCTGAGTGATGGTTCCTGCATCAAGTTCCTCTGTTCTCAAGAAAAATTGAGTAGCAGTGATTCAAAAACATTTTAAAGTACCAAGGGACATTACTATTGAGAAATATGGTATTTTGGAACCAAAAAAAAAAAAAATCAGCACTTGAAGAAAGAATGAGTAATGCAATCCCTCATTTTATGGATGAGGATGCATAAGCTAGTAAAGAGCTGGCAGCAGCCTCTGCTAGAGCAGAGACCAGGGTCCTTTCCATTAAATCCACTGTAAATAAGGCCATAGCGACCACTGCTTCCCACCCAACACAGTTTCTATGAGTTTGGATTGTATGTCTTCACTCTCCTTAGAAAGATATATAAGGATAAGTTCTGTGTACAATGGGTGCATAGCAAGATGATTAGGGCCCAAATAGGCTTTGATGAGGACGACCCTCCCCAACCAGAAACTCAAACCTGCCCTACAATAGAGCTTAAACAGGAGGGAAGGGAAAAATCTCCAGTCTTTGCTTGACGTCTTTACTCAAATTTTGACATATCTTTATACATCCAAATTAAGATAGTTTATTTCATACCCATCAAATAAGCGAAAACTAAAAATACTTTCAATACCAAGAGCTGAAAAAGGTGAGGAGCGACAGGAACTCATATACTGTAGGCGGGAGTTCACACTGGCACAAGGCATTTGGGGTGCAATTGAGCAATATCTAGGTAAGATGAAGACATGCACACCATACCGTATTCCTAGGTATAGAGCCTAAAGAAATTTCCCCACATGTTCACAAAAAAAAAAAGGTCAAAATTCACAGCAGCATTGCTTATAATACAGAAAAAACGGAAAACAGGAGGAGTACTTTAGCTGTGAAATGGTCACATGGTAGAATAGTTACCGCACAACAGCTAAAATAACTTCCTAGATTAACATGCAATTCCTATATTAACAAGGCTAAATAACAAAAGCATAATATTGAGCTAAAAAGAGCAAGCTGTGGAAGGTCAGGTACAATAAGTTACTATTCACATAAGGTTTAAAAATCAGCAAAGTAATAACATGCATCATTAGTGGATTTATACATCCATAGCAAAAGCATAGAAACATGCATAGGAATGAAAAAACATTATATTTAGTTGAGAGATTATTTCTGGAGTAGAAAAGAAACAGGATTTAGGAAGGGAGGTTCAGCTGCTTTATTTCTTTAAAAAATCTGAAGCAAGTATGGTAAAATGTTTGAAAAAGAATTTGTCAATTTTTTTTCTATTTTTTTCTGTATACTTAAGATATTTCAAAATTAAAAACAGAAAACAAAGCATGATGGATTGGCCATGTATTGGTATCTGGGTATCCAGGAGTCTGAGAAGGTAGAAATAACAATGGTCCATCCACAATTTGGGGCACTTTAACAAGTCTAATGGCCATCACAAACTCCTTTGTATCCCCATGTCCAAGCACGGTGCTTAGCCAAAAGTAAATACAGACTAAAGGTTAATGAATGAATGAACCAACAAGTGAACAAATAAATGACCAAATGAACTGAATGGGTTGTTACACATGCCTTTGATTAATAAAAATGGAAAAAAATAATTATTGCTACTAATTTGAAATTCAAACTATTTCTACATATGGGTCAATAGGGCTCTTCTTAAAGGCATCACTAGTAGAAAAAAAAAAAACTGAAAACAAGTGGACAAAGTAACCTTTGAAGATTTTTCCATCCCTAGAATTCACTGCTTTTTCCATATCTCAGAGGCACCCACTGAACACTCATCACATTCTATTCATCTAAAGGAGCAGAAGTTCATTGTCATAACAGACCCCAGGATATGACCAACAGCCTGAAATGTATATAAGCTGTAGGGTAAATGCATTGATTAAAGCACTCTTCTGAGCCTTCTGTAAAGAATTCTCCGCATTTCTCTGCCCTGTTTACCAGGTGCATTAGGATTCTAAGTCATGCTGTCTTCATGACTGGAAGTTGTTCCCAGCCTGTCCTCAAAATGCTAGAATGTAACAAAAAGCTGCTGCCAGTGTGATCACTGTGATTTCAAATTCCTGACCATTATAGGGGAATATACAGACTCAGTGAAACCAAGCAGAAATTCACTACCATACATTTTCGCCATTATTTTTTTCACAAAAATTCAGTTGAATTTTAAAAGAACCAAAATAAGATACATGATATATTCACCCAAACCCAGTAATTAAATCCGAAAAAGCAGTTTAAAATAATGTAAGCAAAGAGAATCATTTCAGAAACTACCACAGACCTCCACTCTCTGAAATGAGGTGGATGTTTTCTACCTTCTTCTTTATGTTATTAAAATATTAATTTACTTTTAAATACAATCCTGGAGCTTCCTTCAAAATAGCTTTTCCATGAAGCAGGGGCATGTATTCATAGTGCCTCTTTAAAGTTTAACAAAAGAAGGATTCAAATGGAGTTACCTCCACTCTACAAAAGTCTTTTTTCAAATGTGTAACAGGATCTTACTGCAGTCACTAGGTCTGCTCTCCACACAAAGAAAGGCTGGAAAACATTTGTGTTATGCTTCTGGAGTTAAAAATGAAGAAGCCTTTTCCTTTCCATCAGTTCTTTTTTATTAATAAGGTGGCCACACTAAGCCAGAAATTATAACCATCTGCTTTAGCCATTAAATGCAGATTCAAAGGCCTAATGATAAAGTGACCTCTTTATTAATAGCAGAAAGCAACAAGTGGCCATTTTCTCAGAGCATGCAAGGAAATAAATCAATCCATAAGTTCAGGCTGATGGTCCACCTCAGCAAGACTGCCTCTTATTTCTCTTCTCTTTGGCCTTCATATTTGTAATCGCCAGGAAAACAAAAGAGGAGCTCCAAAAGTACCTTTCCCGTGAGTTTTGTTTACCTCGGCTGTTGAGATGCCACCTATTTGAAGACACTCTCTTTTATTTCTCCCCATCACAAAAGCATCATTGCATGCATTGCCCAACCATTGGGTAGTCACATGGGACTTATTTCCTGAGGTGATTAAGCCTGAATCAAGGCTTGAAACAAAGAAGGCGTGTGGGAAAGCCACAGATCTGCAGGAGGAACAACAGTAGAGTCACTGCGGCTGTATTTTAGTGTTTCAATAACGTAGCCCTATGTTTTGTTTAATTCATATATTAGAACTTTAATTATCAAGTTACAACATTATGGTGGCTTTCATTTGAAGTGGGTTTTACCGACCTAACCTTGTAGGGCAGACAGAAGTTCTTTGTTTCATTGCCAGAGGCATGGAGACGCCAGCATGGCAGCATCCATGCCCTCTGCCTCAGATCCTTCTGGCAGGAAGCCTCCATCACCACCACCTAGACTCTGGGGGATGAATCTCCCTGGCCCTTATCCAAGGGGCTTTAGTACTGGAAGGACCAGAAAGACCTCTTTATAAACCTCATCTTTCTCCTAAGTCAATCCATAGGCTTGAACCCTGAAAAACAGCAAAAGAGTGAACCGGGGGCTTCCCTGGTGGCGCAGTGGTTGAGAGTCCGCCTGCCAATGCAGGGGATGCGGGTTCGTGCCCCGGTCCGGGAAGACCCCA